>NC_090445.1:566553820-566769066 GCF_031143425.1 Pleurodeles waltl | reverse complement strand
CGTTCTTTCGGCGGGAAAACACTTCTGCACGACTCTCCACGGCGAGAGGGATCCGTCCACCAAAGGGGGAAGTCTCTAGCCATTTTCGTTCTTGCAGAAACCTCAGCTTCTTCTGTCCAGTAGAAGCTTCTTTGCACCCACAGCTGGCATTTCCTGGGCATATGCCCATCTCCGACTTGCTTGTGACTTTTGGACTTGGTCCCCTTGTTCCACAGGTACCCTAGATTGGAAATCCACAGTTGTTGCATTGTTGGTTTGTGTCTTTCCTGCATTATTCCTCTATCACGACTTCTTTGTCTTTTGGGGAACTTTAGTGCACTTTGCACTCACTTTTCAGGGTCTTGGGGAGGGCTAATTTTCTAACTCTCACTATTTTCTAATAGTCCCAGCGACCCTCTACAAGGTCACATAGGTTTGGGGTCCATTCGTGGGTTCGCATTCCACTTTTGGAGTATATGGTTTGTGTTGCCCCTATCCCTATGTTTCCCCATTGCATCCCTATTGTAACTATACATTGTTTGCACTGTTTTCTAAGACTATACTGCATATTTTTGCTATTGTGTATATATATCTTGTGTATATTTCCTATCCTCTCACTGAGGGTACACTCTAAGATACTTTGGCATATTGTCATAAAAAATAAAGTACCTTTATTTTTAGTATAACTGTGTATTGTGTTTTCTTATGATATTGTGCATATGACACTAAGTGGTACTGTAGTAGCTTCACCCGTCTCCTAGTTCAGCCTAAGCTGCTCTGCTAAGCTACCATTATCTATCAGCCTAAGCTGCTAGACCCCCTATACACTAATAAGGATAACTGGGCCTGGTGCAAGGTGCAAGTACCCCTTGGTACTCACTACAAGCCAGGTCCAGCCTCCTACATTGGTTGTGCAGTGGTGGGATAAGTGCTTTGAGACTACTTACCACTCTTGTCATTGTACTTTTCATAAGAGAAAAATATACAAAACAAGGTCAGTGTATATACACATAGCCAAAAAGTTTTGCATTTCCTCTTTTCACTCTTTTCTAAGTGCTGAAAAGTACTTCTAAACTTTCCAAAAGTTCTTAAAGTTTAAAAAGGTTTTTTTTTTTCTGTCTTTCTAAAAAGTTCTGAAAACTTTTTTCTCTTTTTCTATCACTTTAATTCTCTCTAAAAATGTCTGGCACAGGCCAAAATGTTGATCTGTCCAAACTTGCATATGACCACCTTAGCTGGAAAGGAGCAAGGAGTCTCTGTGTAGAGAGAGGTTTGAGTGTAGGGAAGAATCCTTCCTTGGAACTGTTACTTAACATGCTTAGAGAACAAGATAAGGCTATAGGTGCCCCCATCTGTTGAAAAAAGTACCTAATAGTTCCCAATCTGATTCAGGGACTCCCCCAGGAAAAGATTCAGGAAAGAAACTTCCTAGCCTGCCCATTACTAGACAGTCTAGCATAGTTGGTAATGATGATGAGCCACACCATACAAATAGTGTTGTCTCACATCATAGCAAAAGCATTTATTCTCACCATACTGGTAGTAATATTTCTGTTAGCCAAGCTGTTAGGGTGGCTTCTGTAAGGGACAGGTCTCCTTCTGTTCATTCCCATCATACCTCTGTATCTAGGAATGTCCCTCCCACCAACCCTGATGACAGAATGTTAGAGAAGGAACTCAATAAGTTGAGGGTGGAACAAACCAGACTGAAGCTTAAAAAGCAACAGCTGGATTTGGATAGACAGTCTTTTGAACTAGAGAAGGAAAGACAGAAGTTGGGTTTAGAAACCCATGGTGGCAGCAGCAGTATTCCCCATAGTCATCCTGCAAAAGAGCATGATTCCAGGAATCTGCACAAGATAGTTCCCCCTTATAAGGAGGGGGATGACATTAACAAGTGGTTTGCTGCACTTGAGAGGGCCTGTGTTGTACAGGATGTCCCTCAAAGGCAGTGGGCTGCTATCCTATGGCTATCATTTAGTGGAAAAGGTAGGGATAGGCTCCTTACTGTGAAAGAAAATGATGCTAATAATTTCCAAGTTCTTAAGAATGCACTCCTGGATGGTTATGGCTTAACCACTGAACAATACAGGATAAAGTTCAGAGAGACCAAAAAGGAGTCTTCACAAGACTGGGTTGATTTCATTGACCATTCAGTGAAGGCCTTGGAGGGGTGGTTACATGGCAGTAAAGTTACTGATTATGACAGCCTGTATAACTTAATCCTGAGAGAGCATATTCTTAATAATTGTGTGTCTGATTTGTTTGCACCAGTACTTGGTGGACTCTGATCTGACCTCTCCCCAAGAATTGGGAAAGAAGGCAGACAATGGGTCAGAACAAGGGTGAACAGAAAAGTTCATACAGGTGGTGGACAAAGAGAACACTAAGAAGAAAGATGGTGAAAAATGTCAAGATAAGCATTGGGATAAGGGTAAAACCAAAGATCCCACTTCAAATCTTAAACACTCTTCAGGGGTTGGGCATATAAAACAAATTCTTCCTCTTCTTCTCAATGTACACAATTTAAAAAGCCTTGGTGCTTTGTGTGTAAAAACAGAGGCCATAGGCCAGGGGATAAGTCCTGTCCAGGTAAACCCCCTGAGCCTACCACCACTAATACATCAAGCTCTAGTGCCCCTAGCAGTAGTGGTACTAGTGGTGGGACTGCTGGCAACAGTCAAGTTAAGGGTGTAGTTGGGTTCACTTATGGGTCCATCATAGAAACTGGGGTAGTCAGTCCCAAGACAGTTTCTGTCACACCTAGTGGCATTGGCCTTGCCACACTGGCTGCTTGTCCCCTTACAATGGATAAGTACAGGCAGACAGTTTCGATAAATGGTGTTGAGGCCTTGGCCTACAGGGACACAGGTGCCAGTATCACTTTGGTGACTGAAAACCTAGTGCACCCTGATCAACACATCATTGGACAACAGTATAAGATTATTGATGTCCATAACTCCACTAAGTTTCTTCCCTTAGCTATAATTCAGTTTAGTTGGGGGTGGAGTTACTGGCCCTAAGCAGGTGGTGGTATCACCTAGCTTACCTGTAGACTGTCTCTTAGGTAATGACCTAGAGGCCTCAGGTTGGGGCTGATGTAGAGTTTTATGCACATGCAGCCATGCTGGGCATCCCTGAGGAATTGTTCCATCTCATTTCTACTGAAATGAAAAAGCAAAGGAGAGAAGGCCTGAAAACTCAGGATCCCTCTCCATCAACAGGTAAAAAGGGTATCACAGTATCCCCTAACCACCCTACCATTCAGGATACCATTCCTGTGGTGGGAGAGACCTCTCCTGGGGGTGGCACCTGTTCCAAGGGAATCATCAGCTTGCAAAGCTGGACTCCCTGAGGTAGAAGTACCTCTCTGTGGGATAACTAACATTGGTGACAAAAAGAGCACCATTTTAGTTAACATGGAGCATCCCTCCAACCCTCCCAGAGAAACTTTAGTGCAGAAACCCTGCACTGCCTCACAACACTTAGGACAGCATCCCTGCCCTAGTGTGGAGCTCATAGGACAGCATCCCTGCCCTGCTCCAACTCAAGAGGAACAGCATCCCTGTTCTCTCTTCCAGCCATATGGACAAAGTTTTTGCCCAGCTATGGCTTTTCTGAGACAGCATCCCTGTCTGGCATTTCCATCACTACAAATAGGTTCAGTGGATAATTCCCACTGCTCTAAACTAAAACTTACTGATAGAAACTCTGAAAATACATCTTCACATTGTGGCTTAGCTAAAAAACTTCAAACAGGGTGGTTTACATCCCCACAGGGAAGTAACCATATAGTGGATGATAAAGGGAGTAACCAGTCTATTGCAGAGCTACTCTCTACTTATCACCACTTAGACAATAAAGTCTCAACTGGCCAAGGTTAGCCTTATTGTCCTTCGTTTGGGGGGGGAGGGGTTGTGTGAGAAAGTAGCCTCTTTCTAGCCTTGTTACCCCCACTTTTGGCCTGTTTGTGAGTGTATGTCAGGGTGTTTTCACTGTCTCACTGGGATCCTGCTAGCCAGGGCCCGGTGCTCATAGTGAAAACCCTATGTTTTCAGTATGTTTGTTATGTGTCACTGGGACCCTGCTAGTCAGGACCCCAGTGCTCATAAGTTTGTGGCCTATATGTATGTGTTCCCTGTGTGGTGCCTAACTGTCTCACTGAGGTTCTGCTAACCAGAACCTCAGTGGTTATGCTCTCTCTGTACAAATTGTCACTAACAGGCTAGTGACCAATTTTACCAATTTACATTGGCTTACTGGAACACCCTTATAATTCCCTAGTATATGGTACTGAGGTACCCAGGGTATTGGGGTTCCAGGAGATCCATATGGGCTGCAGCATTTCTTTTGCCACCCATAGGGAGCTCTGACAATTCTTACACAGGCCTGCCACTGCAGCCTGAGTGAAATAACGTCCACGTTATTTCACAGCCATTTTACACTGCACTAAAGTAACTTATAAGTCACCTATATGTCTAACCTTTACCTGGTAAAGGTTAGGTGTAAAGTTACTTAGTGTGAGGGCACCCTGGCACTAGCCAAGGTGCCCCCACATTGTTCAGGGCCAATTCCCTGAACTTTGTGAGTGCGGGGACACCATTACACACGTGCACTACATATAGGTCACTACCTATATGTAGCTTCACAATGGTAACTCCGAATATGGCCATGTAACATGTCTATGATCATGGAATTGCCCCCTCTATACCATCCTGGCATAGTTGGCACAATCCCATGACCCAGTGGTCTGTAGCACAGACCCTGGTACTGCCAAACTGCCCTTCCAGGGGTTTCACTGCAGCTGCTGCTGCTGCCAACCCCTCAGACAGGCATCTGACCTCCTGGGGTCCAGCCAGGCCTGGCCCAGGATGGCAGAACAAAGGACTTCCTCTGAGAGAGGGTGTTACACCCTCTCCCTTTGGAAAATGGTGTGAAGGCAGGGGAGGAGTAGCCTCCCCCAGCCTCTGGAAATGTTTTCTTGGGCACAGATGTGCCCAATTCTGCATAAGCCAGTCTACACCGGTTCAGGGGACCCCTTAGCCCTGCTCTGGCGCGAAACTGGACAAAGGAAAGGGGAGTGACCACTCCCCTGACCTGCACCTCCCCTGGGAGGTGTCCAGAGCTCCTCCAGTGTGCTCCAGACCTCTGTCATCTTGGAAACAGAGGTGCTGCTGGCACACTGGACTGCTCTGAGTGGCCAGTGCCACCAGGTGACGTCAGAGACTCCTTCTGATAGGCTCCTTCAGGTGTTAGTAGCCTATCCTCTCTCCTAGGTAGCCAAACCCTCTTTTCTGGCTATTTAGGGTCTCTGTCTCTGGGGAAACTTTAGATAACGAATGCAGGAGCTCAGCCGAGTTCCTCTGCATCTCTCTCTTCACCTTCTGCCAAGGAATCGACTGCTGACCGCGCTGGAAGCCTGCAAAACCGCAACATAGTAGCAAAGACGACTACTGCAACTCTGTAATGCTGATCCTGCCGCCTTCTCGACTGTTTTCCTGGTGGTGCATGCTGTGGGGGTATTCTACCGCCTCTCTGCACTAGAAGCTCCGAAGAAATCTCCTGTGGGTCGACGGAATCTTCATCCTGCAACCGCAGGCACCAAAAAGCTGCATTACCGTCCCTTGGGTCTCCTCTCAGCATGACGAGCGAGGTCCCTCGAATCCAGCAACTCTGTCCAAGTGACCACCACAGTCCAGTTACTCTTCAGTCCAAGTTTGGTGGAGGTAAGTGATTGCCTCACCTCGCTAGACTGCATTGCTGGGAACCGCGACTTCTGCAGCTACTCCGGCCCCTGTGCACTTCCGGCGGAAATCCTTTGTGCACAGCCAAGCCTGGGTCCACAGCACTCTAACCTGCATTGCACGACTTTCTAAGTTGGTCTCCGGCGACGTGGGACTCCTTTGAGTAACTTCGGGTGAGCACCGTTTCACGCATCCTCGTAGTGCCTGTTTCTGGCACTTCTCCAGGTGCTACCTGCTGCTGAGAGGGCTCCTTGTCTTGCTCGACGTCCCCTCTACCTCCTGGTCCAATTTGCGACCTCCTGGTCCCTCCTGGGCCACAGCAGCGTCCAAAAACGCTAACCGCACGATTTGCAGCTAGCAAGGCTTGTTAGCGTTCTTTCGGCGGGAAAACACTTCTGCACGACTCTCCACGGCGAGAGGGATCCGTCCACCAAAGGGGAAGTCTCTAGCCCTTTTCGTTCCTGCAGAAACCTCAGCTTCTTCTGTCCAGTAGAAGCTTCTTTGCACCCACAGCTGGCATTTCCTGGGCATCTGCCCATCTCCGACTTGCTTGTGACTTTTGGACTTGGTCCCCTTATTCCACAGGTACCCAAGATTGGAAATCCATCGTTGTTGCATTGTTGGTGTGTGTCTTTCCTGCATTATTCCTCTAACACGACTTCCATGTCTTTTGGGGAACTTTAGTGCACTTTGCACTCACTTTTCAGGGTCTTGGGGAGGGTTATTTTTCTAACTCTCACTATTTTCTAATAGTCCCAGAGACCCTCTACAAGGTCACATAGGTTTGGGGTCCATTCGTGGTTCGCACTCCACTTTTGGAGTATATGGTTTGTGTTGCCCCTATCCCTATGTTTCCCCATTGCATCCTATTGTAACTATACATTGTTTGCACTGTTTTCTAAGACTATACTGCATATTTTTGCTATTGTGTATATATATCTTGTGTATATTTCCTATCCTCTCGCTGAGGGTACACTCTAAGATACTTTGGCATATTGTCATAAAAATAAAGTACCTTTATTTTTAGTATAACTGTGTATTGTGTTTTCTTATGATATTGTGCATATGACACTAAGTGGTACTGTGGTAGCTTCACCTGTCTCCTAGTTCAGCCTAAGCTGCTCTGCTAAGCTACCATTATCTATCAGCCTAAGCTGCTAGACACCCTATACACTAATAAGGGATAACTGGGCCTGGTGCAAGGTGCAGGTACCAAACCTATTTGACCTTGTAGAGGGTTGCTGGGACTATTACAAAATAGTCAGAGTTAGAAAAATAACCCTCCCCAAGACCCTGAAAAGTGAGTGCAAAGTGCTCTAAAGTTCCCCTAAGGACAAAGTAGTCGTGTTAGAGGAATAATGCAGGAAAGACACAAACCAGCAATGCAACAACTGTGGATTTCCAATCTAGGGTACCTGTGGAACAAGGGGACCAAGTCCAAAAGTCACAAGCAAGTCGGAGATGGGCAGATGCCCAGGAAATGCCAGCTGCGGGTGCAAAGAAGCTTCGACTGGACAGAAGAAGCTGAGGTTTCTGCAGGAACGAAAAGGGCTAGAGACTTCCCCTTTGGTGGACAAATCCCTCTCCTTGTAGAGTCGTGAAAAAGTGTTTTCCCGCCGGAAGGACGCCAACAAGCCTTGCTAGACGCAAATCGTGCGTTTGGCGTTTTTGGACGCTGCCGGGGCCCAGGAGGGACCAGGAGGTCGCAAATTGGACCTGAAGAGAGAGGGGACGTCGAGCAAGACAAAGAGCCCTCACTGAAGCAGGTAGCACCCGGAGAAGTGCCAGAAACAGGCACTACGAGGATGCGTGAAACGGTGCTCGCCGAAGTTGCACAAAGGAGTCCCACGTCGCCGGAGACCAACTTAGAAAGTCGTGCAATGCAGGTTAGAGTGCCGTGGACCCAGGCTTGGCTGTGCACAAAGGATTTCCGCCGGAAGTGCACAGGGGCCGGAGTAGCTGCAAAGTTGCGGTTCCCAGCAATGCAGCCCAGCGAGGTGAGGCAAGGACTTACCTCCACCAAACTTGGACTGAAGAGTCACTGGACTGTGGGGGTCACTGGGACAGAGTCGCTGGATTCGAGGGACCTCGCTCGTCGTGCTGAGAGGAGACCCAAGGGGCCGGTAATGCAGCTTTTTGGTGCCTGTGGTTGCAGGGGGAAGATTCCGTCGACCCACGGGAGATTTCTTCGGAGCTTCTGGTGCAGAGAGGAGGCAGGCTACCCCCACAGCATGCACAAGCAGGAAAACAGTCGAGAAGGCGGCAGGATCAGCGTTACAGAGTTGCAGTAGTCGTCTTTGCTACTATGTTGCAGGTTTGCAGGCTTCCAGCGCGGTCAGCGGTCGTTTCCTTATCAGAAGGTGAAGAGAGAGATGCAGAGGAACTCGGATGAGCTCTTGCATTCGTTATCTAAAGTTTCCCCAGAGACAGAGACCCTAAATAGCCAGAAAAGAGGGTTTGGCTACTTAGGAGAGAGGATAGGCTACTAACACCTGAAGGAGCCTATCAGCAGGAGTCTCTGACGTCACCTGGTGGCACTGGCCACTCAGAGCAGTCCAGTGTGCCAGCAGCACCTCTGTTTCCAAGATGGCAGAGGTCTGGAGCACACTGGAGGAGCTCTGGACACCTCCCAGGGGAGGTGCAGGTCAGGGGAGTGGTCACTCCCCTTTCCTTTGTCCAGTTTCGCGCCAGAGCAGGGGCTAAGGGGTCCCTGAACCGGTGTAGACTGGCTTATGCAGAATTGGGCACATCTGTGCCCAAGAAAGCATTTCCAGAGGCTGGGGGAGGCTACTCCTCCCCTGCCTTCACACCATTTTCCAAAGGGAGAGGGTGTCACACCCTCTCTCAGAGGAAGTTCTTTGTTCTGCCATCCTGGGCCAGGCCTGGCTGGACCCCAGGAGGGCAGATGCCTGTCTGAGGGGTTGGCAGCAGCAGCAGCTGCAGTGAAACCCCAGGAAGGGCAGTTTGGCAGTACCAGGGTCGGTGCTACAGACCACTGGGATCATGGGATTGTGCCAACTATGCCAGGATGGCATAGAGGGGGCAATTCCATGATCATAGACATGTTACATGGCCATATTCGGAGTTACCATGGTGAAGCTACATATAGGTAGTGACCTATATGTAGTGCACGCGTGTAATGGTGTCCCCGCACTCACAAAGTTCAGGGAATTGGCTCTGAACAATGTGGGGGCACCTTGGCTAGTGCCAGGGTGCCCTCACACTAAGTAACTTTGCACCTAACCTTTACCAGGTAAAGGTTAGACATATATGTGACTTATAAGTTACTTAAGTGCAGTGTAAAAATGGCTGTGAAATAACGTGGACGTTATTTCACTCAGGCTGCAGTGGCAGGCCTGTGTAAGAATTGTCAGAGCTCCCTATGGGTGGCAAAAGAAATGCTGCAGCCCATAGGGATCTCCTGGAACCCCAATACCCTGGGTACCTCAGTACCATATACTAGGGAATTATAAGGGTGTTCCAGTAAGCCAATGTAAATTGGTAAACATGGTCACTAGCCTGTCAGTGACAATTTGGAAGTAATGAGAGAGCATAACCACTGAGGTTCTGGTTAGCAGAGCCTCAGTGAGACAGTTAGGCACCACACAGGGAACATATACATGCACACCTATGAGCACTGGGGCCCTGTGTGACAGGGTCCCAGTGACACACACATATAGGCCACAAACTTATGAGCACTGAGGCCTGGCTATCAGAATCCCAGTGAGACAGTGAAAACAGTGACAAACACCCTGACATACACTCACAAACAGGCCAAAAGTGGGGGTAACAAGGCTAGAAAGAGGCTACCTTCTCACACAACCCCCCCCCAAACGAAGGACAATAAGGCTAACCTTGGCCAGTTGAGACTTTATTGTCTAAGTGGTGATAAGTAGAGAGTAGCTCTGCAATAGACTGGTTACTCCCTTTATCATCCACTATATGGTTACTTCCCTGTGGGGATGTAAACCACCCTGTTTGAAGTTTTTTAGCTAAGCAACAATGTGAAGATGTATTTTCAGAGTTTCTATCAGTAAGTTTTAGTTTAGAGCAGTGGGAATTGTCCACTGAACCTATTTGTAGTGATGGAAATGCCAGACAGGGATGCTGTCTCAGAAAAGCCATAGCTGGGCAAAAACTTTGTCCATCTGGCTGGAAGAGAGAACAGGGATGCTGTTTCTCTTGAGTTGGAGCAGGGCAGGGATGCAGTCCTATGAGCTCCACACTAGGGCAGGGATGCTGTCCTAAGTGTTGTGAGGTAGTGCAGGGTTTCTGCACTAAAGTTTCTCTGGGAGGGTTGGCGGGATGCTCCATGTTAACTAAAATGGTGCTGTTTTTCTCACCAATGTTAGTTATCCCACAGAGAGGTACTTCCACCTCAGGGAGTCCAGCTTTGCCAGCTGATGATTCCCTTGGAACAGGTGCCACCCCAGGAGAGGTTTCTCCCACCACAGGAATGGTATCCTGAATGGTAGGGTGGTTAGGGGATACTGTGATACCCTTTTTACCTGTTGATGGAGAGGGATCCTGAGTTTTCAGGCCTTCTCTCCTTTGCTTTTTCATTTCACTTGAAATGAGAGGGAACAATTCCTCAGGGATGCCCAGCATGGCTGCATGGGCATAAAACTCTACATCAGCCCAACCTGAGGCCTCTAGGTCATTACCTAAGAGACAGTCTACAGGTAAGCTAGGTGATACCACCACCTGCTTAGGGCCAGTAACTCCACCCCAACTAAACTGAATTATAGCTAAGGGAAGAAACTTAGTGGAGTTATGGACATCAATAATTTTATACTGTTGTCCAATGATGTGTTGTTCAGGAGGCACTAGGTTTTCAGTCACCAAAGTGAAACTGGCACCTGTGTCCCTGTAGGCCAAGGCCTCAACACCATTTATTGAAACTGTCTGCCTGTACTTATCCATTGTAAGGGGACAAGCAGCCAGTGTGGCAAGGCCAATGCCACTAGGTGTGACAGAAACTGTCTTGGGACTGATTACATCAGTTTCCACTATGGACTGTAGGAAAGTACCATCTTGCCTGGCATGTTACCCCCATTTTTCACTGTATATATGTTGTTTTAGTTGTATGTGTCACTGGGACCCTGGTAACCCAGGGCCCCAGTGCTCATAAGTATGCCTGTATGTGTTACCTGTGTAGTGACTAACTGTCTCACTGAGGCTCTGCTGATCAGAACCTCAGTGGTTATGCTCTCTCATTTCTTTCCAAATTGTCACTGACAGGCTAGTGACCATTTTTTACCAATTCACATTGGCTTACTGGAACACCCTTATAATCCCCTAGTATATGGTACTGAGGTACCCAGGGTATTGGGGTTCCAGGAGATCCCTATGGGCTGCAGCATTTCTTTTGCCACCCATAGGGAGCTCTGACAATTCTTACACAGGCCTGCCACTGCAGCCTGAGTGAAATAACGTCCACGTTATTTCACAGCCATTTTACACTGCACTTAAGTAACTTATAAGTCACCTATATGTCTAACCTTTACCTGGTAAAGGTTAGGTGCAAAGTTACTTAGTGTGAGGGCACCCTGGCACTAGCCAAGGTGCCCCCACATTGTTCAGAGCCAATTCACTGAACTTTGTGAGTGCGGGGACACCATTACACGCGTGCACTACATATAGGTCACTACCTATATGTAGCTTCACCATGGTAACTCCGAATATGGCCATGTAACATGTCTATGATCATGGAATGGCCCCCTCTATGCCATCCTGGCATTGTTGGTACAATTCCATGATCCCAGTGGTCTGTAGCACAGACCCTGGTACTGCCAAACTGCCCTTCCTGGGGTTTCTCTGCAGCTGCTGCTGCTGCCAACCCCTCAGACAGGCATCTGCCCTCCTGGGGTCCAGCCAGGCCTGGCCCAGGATGGCAGAACAAAGAACTTCCTCTGAGAGAGGGTGTAACACCCTCTCCCTTTGGAAAATGGTGTGAAGGCAGGGGAGGAGTAGCCTCCCCCAGCCTCTGGAAATGCTTTGTTGGGCACAGAGGTGCCCAATTCTGCATAAGCCAGTCTACACCGGTTCAGGGACCCCTTAGCCCCTGCTCTGGCGCGAAACTGGACAAAGGAAAGGGGAGTGACCACTCCCCTGACCTGCACCTCCCCTGGGAGGTGTCCAGAGCTCCTCCAGTGTGCTCCAGACCTCTGCCATCTTGGAAACAGAGGTGCTGCTGGCACACTGGACTGCTCTGAGTGGCCAGTGCCACCAGGTGACGTCAGAGACTCCTTGTGATAGGCTCCTTCAGGTGTTAGTAGCCTTTCCTCTCTCCTAGGTAGCCAAACCCTCTTTTCTGGCTATTTAGGGTCTCTGTCTCTGGGGAAACTTTAGATAACGAATGCATGAGCTCAGCCGAGTTCCTCTGCATCTCCCTCTTCACCTTCTGATAAGGAATCGACCGCTGACCGCGCTGGAAGCCTGCAAACCTGCAACATAGTAGCAAAGACGACTACTACAACTCTGTAACGCTGATCCTGCCGCCTTCTCGACTGTTTTCCTGCTTGTGCATGCTGTGGGGGTAGTCTGCCTCCTCTCTGCACCAGAAGCTCCGAAGAAATCTCCCGTGGGTCGACGGAATCTTCCCCCTGCAACCGCAGGCACCAAAAAGCTGCATCTCCGGTCCCTTGGGTCTCCTCTCAGCACGACGAGCGAGGTCCCTCGAATCCAGCGACACCGTCCAAGTGACCCCCACAGTCCAGTGACTCTTCAGCCCAAGTTTGGTGGAGGTAAGTCCTTGCCTCACCTCGCTGGGCTGCATTGCTGGGAACCGCGACTTTGCAAGCTTCTCTGGCCCCTGTGCACTTCCGGCGGAAATCCTTCGTGCACAGCCAAGCCTGGGTCCACGGCACTCTAACCTGCATTGCACGACTTTCTAAGTTGGTCTCCGGCGACGTGGGACTCCTTTGTGCAACTTTGGCGAGCACCGTTTCACGCATCCTCGTAGTGCCTGTTTCTGGCACTTCTCCGGGTGCTACCTGCTTCAGTGAGGGCTCTTTGTCTTGCTCGACGTCCCCTCTCTCTGCAGGTCCAATTTGCGACCTTCTGGTCCCTCCTGGGCCCCAGCAGCGTCCAAAAACGCCAAACGCACGATTTGCGTGTAGCAAGGCTTGTTGGCGTCCATCCGGCGGGAAAACACTTCTGCACGACTCTCCAAGGCATGGGGGGTCCATCCTCCAAAGGGGAAGTCTCTAGCCCTTGTCGTTCCTGCAGTATTCACAGTTCTTCAGCCTAGTAAGAGCTTCTTTGCACCAACCGCTGGCATTTCTTGGGCATCTGCCCATCTCCGAGCTGCTTGTGACTTTTGGACTTGGTCCCCTTGTTCCACAGGTACCTTCAGACAGGAATCCATCGTTGTTGCATTGCTGATTTGTGTTTTCCTTGCATTCTCCCTCTAACACGACTATTTTGTCCTTAGGGGAACTTTGGTGCACTTTGCACTCACTTTTCAGGGTCTTGGGGAGGGTTATTTTTCTAACTCTCACTATTTTCTAATAGTCCCAGCGACCCTCTACAAGGTCACATAGGTTTGGGGTCCATTCGTGGTTCGCATTCCACTTCTGGAGTATATGGTTTGTGTTGCCCCTATCCCTATGTTTCCCCATTGCATCCTATTGTAACTATACATTGTTTGCACTGTTTTCTAAGACTATACTGCATATTTTTGCTATTGTGTATATATATCTTGTGTATATTTCCTATCCTCTCACTGAGGGTACACTCTAAGATACTTTGGCATATTGTCATAAAAATAAAGTACCTTTATTTTTAGTATAACTGTGTATTGTGTTTTCTTATGATATTGTGCATATGACACTAAGTGGTACTGTAGTAGCTTCACACGTCTCCTAGTTCAGCCTGAGCTGCTTTGCTAAGCTACCATTATCTATCAGCCTAAGCTGCTAGACACCCTATACACTAATAAGGGATAACTGGGCCTGGTGCAAGGTGCAAGTACCCCTTGGTACTCACTACAAGCCAGTCCAGCCTCCTACATTGGTTGTGCAGTGGTGGGATAAGTGCTTTGAGACTACTTACCACTCTTGTCATTGTACTTTTCATAAGAGAAAAATATACAAAACAAGGTCAGTGTATATACACATAGCCAAAAAGTTTTGCATTTCCTCTTTTCACTCTTTTCTAAGTGCTGAAAAGTACTTCTAAACTTTCAAAAAGTTCTTAAAAGTTTAAAAAGTTTTTTCTGTCTTTCCAAAAAGTTCTGAAAACTTTTTTTTCTCTTTGTCTATCACTTTAACTCTCTCTAAAAATGTCTGGCACAGGCCAAAAAGTTGAACTGTCCAAACTTGCATATGATCACCTTAGCTGGAAAGGAGCAAGGAGTCTCTGCATAGAGAGAGGTTTGAGTGTAGGGAAGAATCCTTCCTTAGAACTGTTAATTAATATGCTTAGAGTACAGGATAAGGCCATAAGTGCCCAATCTGTAGAAAAAGTAGCTAATGGTTCTCAATCTGATCCAGGGACTCCCCCAGGAAAAGGTTCAGGAAAGAAACTTCTCAGCCTGCCCATTACTAGACAGTCTAGCATAGTTGGTACAGAGGTTGAATCACATCATACTGATGATGTGCTCTCACATTATACTGGTAGCCAAGCTGTTAGGGTGCCCTCTGTAAGGGACAGGTCTCCTTCTGTTCATTCCCATCATACCTCTGTATCTAGAAATGTCCCTCCCACCCACCCTGATGACAGATTGTTGGAAAGGGAGCTCAATAGATTGAGAGTGGAGCAAACCAGACTGAAGCTCAAGAAGCAACAGCTGGATTTGGATAGACAGTCTTTAGAAATAGAGAGGGAAAGACAGAAAATGGGTTTAGATACCCATGGTGGCAGCAGCAGTATTCCCCATAGTCATCCTGCAAAAGAGCATGATTCCAGGAATCTGCATAAGATAGTTCCCCCTTACAAGGAGGGGGATGACATTAACAAGTGGTTTGCTGCACTTGAGAGGGCCTGTGCTGTACAGGATGTCCCTCAAAGGCAGTGGGCTGCTATCCTATGGCTATCATTTACTGGAAAAGGTAGGGATAGGCTCCTTACTGTAAAAGAAAATGATGCTAACAATTTCCAAGTTCTTAAGAATGCACTCCTGGATGGTTATGGCTTAACCACTGAACAGTACAGGATCAAGTTCAGAGATACCAAAAAGGAGTCTTCACAAGACTGGGTTGATTTCATTGACCAGGCAGTGAAGGCCTTGGAGGGGTGGTTACATGGCAGTAAAGTTACTGATTATGACAGCCTGTATAACTTAATCCTGAGAGAGCATATTCTTAATAATTGTGTGTCTGATTTGTTGCACCAGTACTTGGTGGACTCTGATCTGACCTCTCCCCAAGAATTGGGAAAGAAGGCAGACAAATGGGTCAGAACAAGAGTGAACAGAAAAGTTCATACAGGGGGTGACAAAGATGGCAACAAAAAGAAGGATGGTAAGTCTTCTGACAAGGGTGGGGACAAATCTAAAAATGAGTCTTCATCAGGCCCACAAAAACACTCTGGTGGGGGTGGTGGGCCCAAACCCTCCTTTAATCAGAACAAGGAAAAGAAACCATGGTGCTATTTATGTAAGATAAAAGGCCATTGGACAACAGATCCCAGTTGTCCAAAGAAAGGCACCACAGCTCCTACCACTACAACCCCTACTGCTACACCTAGTGTCCCTACTAATAGCAGTGGTGGTGGGAGCAAACCTACTAATAGCCAATCCAAGGGAGTAGCTGGGCTCACTTTTGGTAATTTAGTTGGGGTTGGTCTGATTAGGGAGACCACAGAGGCTACTTTAGTCTCTGAAGGGGCTATTGACTTAGCCACTTTGGTTGCTTGCCCCCATAACTTGGAGAAGTACAAGCAACTAACCCTAATAAATGGTGTTGAGGTCCAGGCCTACAGGGACACAGGTGCCAGTGTCACAATGGTGATTGAGAAACTGGTGCACCCTGAACAACACATACTTGGACACCAGTACCAAGTAACCGATGCTCACAACATAACACAAAGCCACCCCATGGCTGTTGTAAATCTCAACTGGGGGGGGGTATCTGGTCCAAAGAAAGTTGTGGTAGCTTCAGATTTACCTGTAGACTGTCTATTAGGGAACGATTTGGAGACATCAGCTTGGTCAGATGTGGAGTTGGAGGCCCATGCAGCAATGCTGGGCATCCCAGGGCATATTTTTGCTTTGACAAGGGCTCAGGCCAAAAAGCAAAAAGGACAGGGAAGCTTGGATCCTGGAACAATGGACCAAGTGCTCCCTAAAGCTAGGGCTAGTAGAAGCAAACCACTTCCTACTATCCCTCCCTCTACAGTGGATTCTACTTCTGAGGAAGAAGAATTCCCTCCCTGTGCAGAACCTACACCAGAGGAGCTGGAAGCAGACACTGCAGAGCTTTTGGGTGAAGGGGGGCCTGCCAGAGAGGAGCTGAGTGTGGCAGAGCAAACCTGTCCCACATTAGAGGGTCTCAGACAGCAAGCTGTCAAACAGGCTAATGGGGATGTCAGTGACTCACACAGAGTTTACTGGGAGGACAACCTCTTGTACACTGAGCATAGGGATCCTAAACCTGGAGCTGCCAGGAGATTAGTGATTCCTCAGGAGTACAGAAAGTTCCTCCTAACACTGGCACATGACATTCCCTTAGCTGGGCACCTGGGTCAAATGAAAACTTGGGACAGATTGGTACCACTGTTTCATTGGCCTAGGATGTCAGAGGACACAAAAGAATTTTGTAAGTCCTGTGAAACCTGTCAAGCCAGTGGCAAGACAGGTGGCACTCCAAAGGCACCCCTTATCCCACTGCATGTGGTTGGGGTTCCCTTTGAAAGGGTAGGGGTTGACATAGTTGGCCCCCTTGACCCTCCTACTGCTTCAGGCAATAGGTTTATCTTAGTGGTAGTGGACCATGCCACAAGGTATCCTGAAGCAATTCCTTTAAGGACCACTACAGCTCCTGCAGTGGCAAAGGCCCTCCTGGGAATATTTTCCAGGGTGGGCTTCCCAAAGGAAGTAGTATCAGACAGAGGAAGCAATTTCATGTCTGCATACTTAAAGGCCATGTGGAAGGAGTGTGGTGTAACTAACAAGTTCACAACACCCTATCATCCACAAACAAATGGACTGGTGGAGAGATTTAATAAAACTCTCAAAGGCATGATTATGGGACTCCCTGAAAAACTCCGCAGGAGATGGGATATCCTTCTACCATGCCTCCTTTTTGCCTACAGGGAGGTACCCCAGAAAGGAGTGGGCTTCAGCCCCTTTGAACTTCTTTTTGGACACCCTGTTAGGGGTCCACTCACACTTGTAAAGGAGGGTTGGGAACAACCTTTAAAAGCTCCTAAGCATTATATTGTGGATTATGTACTTGGCCTCAGATCAAGGATGGCTGAGTACATGAAAAAGGCCAGTAAAAACCTTCAGGCCAGCCAAGAGCTCCAGAAGCAATGGCATGATCAGAAGGCTGTTTTGGTTCAGTACCAACCAGGGCAGAAAGTGTGGGTCTTGGAGCCTGTGGCCCCAAGAGCACTCCAAGATAAATGGAGTGGTCCACACACAATTGTTGAAAAGAAGGGTGAAGTCACCTACTTGGTTGACTTAGGCACTGCCAGGAGTCCCCTTAGGGTGCTCCATGTCAACCGCCTGAAACCCTACTATGACAGGGCTGATCTCACCCTGCTCATGGCAACAGATGAGGGACAGGAAGAAGACAGTGATCCTCTACCTGATCTCTTCTCTTCCACAGAACAAGATGCTCTTGTGGAAGGGGTAGTTTGGCTGATTGTCTTACTGCTGAGCAGAAAGATAATTGCATAAATCTCCTAGGACAATTTTCAGAACTCTTCTCCATTGTGCCAGGCACCACTTCTTGGTGTGAGCACACTATAGATACTGGAGACAGTTTACCTGTCAAAAGTAAGATCTATAGGCAGCCTGACCATGTCAGGGACTGCATAAAGCAAGAAGTTCAGAAGATGTTGGAACTAGGAGTGGTTGAGCACTCTGACAGTCCATGGGCTTCTCCTGTGGTACTGGTACCAAAACCCAATTCTAAAGATGGAAAGAAGGAAATGAGGTTTTGTGTAGACTATAGAGGTCTCAACTTGGTAACCAAAACAGATGCTCACCCTATACCCAGGGCAGATGAGCTAATAGATACACTGGCATCTGCCAAGTATCTAAGCACTTTTGATTTGACTGCAGGGTATTGGCAGATCAAAATGTCAGAAGATGCTAAACCTAAGACTGCATTTTCTACCATTGGAGGACATTACCAGTTTACTGTAATGCCTTTTGGTTTGAAAAATGCACCTGCCACTTTTCAGAGGTTGGTGAACACAGTCCTGCAAGGGCTGGAAGCTTTCAGTGCAGCATATTTGGATGATATAGCTGTCTTTAGCTCCAGCTGGGATGATCACCTGGTCCACCTTTGGAAAGTTTTGGAGGCCCTGCAAAAGGCAGGCCTCACTATCAAGGCTTCAAAGTGCCAGATAGGGCAGGGTAAGGTGGTTTATCTGGGACACCTTGTTGGTGGGGAACAGATTGCACCACTTCAGGGGAAAATCCAAACTATTATTGATTGGATTCCCCCTACCACTCAGACTCAGGTGAGAGCCTTCCTAGGCCTCACTGGGTATTACAGGAGGTTCATTAAGAACTATGGCTCCATTGCAGCCCCTCTTAATGACCTCACATCCAAGAAAATGCCTAAAAAGGTATTATGGACAGCAAACTGTCAGAAAGCTTTTGAGGAGCTGAAGCAGGCCATGTGCTCTGCACCTGTCCTGAAAAGCCCTTGTTACTCTAAAAAATTCTATGTCCAAACTGATGCATCTGAATTAGGAGTAGGGGCAGTCCTATCACAACTTAATTCTGAGGGCCAGGATCAACCTGTTGCTTTTATTAGTAGAAGGTTGACCCCTAGAGAAAAGCGTTGGTCTGCCA
The DNA here is from genome assembly GCF_031143425.1 of Pleurodeles waltl. NCBI lineage: Eukaryota > Metazoa > Chordata > Amphibia > Caudata > Salamandridae > Pleurodeles > Pleurodeles waltl. The sequence goes on along the minus strand of NC_090445.1, from coordinate 566,750,370 downwards.
TTGAGAGGGAGGCCTTTGCTGTGGTCTGGGCTCTGAAGAAGTTGAGGCCATACCTGTTTGGCACTCACTTCATTGTTCAGACAGACCACAAACCTCTACTTTGGCTAAAACAAATGAAAGGTGAAAATCCTAAATTGTTGAGGTGGTCCATATCCCTACAGGGAATGGACTATACAGTGGAACATAGACCTGGGAGTAGCCACTCCAATGCAGATGGACTCTCCAGATATTTCCACTTAGACAATGAAGACTCATCAGGTAATGGCTAGTCTTATTGTCCTTCGTTTGGGGGGGGGTTGTGTAGGAAAGTACAATCTTGCCTGGCATGTTACCCCCATTTTTCACTGTATATATGTTGTTTTAGTTGTATGTGTCACTGGGACCCTGGTAACCCAGGGCCCCAGTGCTCATAAGTATGCCTGTATGTGTTACCTGTGTAGTGACTAACTGTCTCACTGAGGCTCTGCTGATCAGAACCTCAGTGGTTATGCTCTCTCATTTCTTTCCAAATTGTCACTGACAGGCTAGTGACCATTTTTTACCAATTCACATTGGCTTACTGGAACACCCTTATAATCCCCTAGTATATGGTACTGAGGTACCCAGGGTATTGGGGTTCCAGGAGATCCCTATGGGCTGCAGCATTTCTTTTGCCACCCATAGGGAGCTCTGACAATTCTTACACAGGCCTGCCACTGCAGCCTGAGTGAAATAACGTCCACGTTATTTCACAGCCATTTTACACTGCACTTAAGTAACTTATAAGTCACCTATATGTCTAACCTTTACCTGGTAAAGGTTAGGTGCAAAGTTACTTAGTGTGAGGGCACCCTGGCACTAGCCAAGGTGCCCCCACATTGTTCAGAGCCAATTCACTGAACTTTGTGAGTGCGGGGACACCATTACACGCGTGCACTACATATAGGTCACTACCTATATGTAGCTTCACCATGGTAACTCCGAATATGGCCATGTAACATGTCTATGATCATGGAATGGCCCCCTCTATGCCATCCTGGCATTGTTGGTACAATTCCATGATCCCAGTGGTCTGTAGCACAGACCCTGGTACTGCCAAACTGCCCTTCCTGGGGTTTCTCTGCAGCTGCTGCTGCTGCCAACCCCTCAGACAGGCATCTGCCCTCCTGGGGTCCAGCCAGGCCTGGCCCAGGATGGCAGAACAAAGAACTTCCTCTGAGAGAGGGTGTAACACCCTCTCCCTTTGGAAAATGGTGTGAAGGCAGGGGAGGAGTAGCCTCCCCCAGCCTCTGGAAATGCTTTGTTGGGCACAGAGGTGCCCAATTCTGCATAAGCCAGTCTACACCGGTTCAGGGACCCCTTAGCCCCTGCTCTGGCGCGAAACTGGACAAAGGAAAGGGGAGTGACCACTCCCCTGACCTGCACCTCCCCTGGGAGGTGTCCAGAGCTCCTCCAGTGTGCTCCAGACCTCTGCCATCTTGGAAACAGAGGTGCTGCTGGCACACTGGACTGCTCTGAGTGGCCAGTGCCACCAGGTGACGTCAGAGACTCCTTGTGATAGGCTCCTTCAGGTGTTAGTAGCCTTTCCTCTCTCCTAGGTAGCCAAACCCTCTTTTCTGGCTATTTAGGGTCTCTGTCTCTGGGGAAACTTTAGATAACGAATGCATGAGCTCAGCCGAGTTCCTCTGCATCTCCCTCTTCACCTTCTGATAAGGAATCGACCGCTGACCGCGCTGGAAGCCTGCAAACCTGCAACATAGTAGCAAAGACGACTACTACAACTCTGTAACGCTGATCCTGCCGCCTTCTCGACTGTTTTCCTGCTTGTGCATGCTGTGGGGGTAGTCTGCCTCCTCTCTGCACCAGAAGCTCCGAAGAAATCTCCCGTGGGTCGACGGAATCTTCCCCCTGCAACCGCAGGCACCAAAAAGCTGCATCTCCGGTCCCTTGGGTCTCCTCTCAGCACGACGAGCGAGGTCCCTCGAATCCAGCGACACCGTCCAAGTGACCCCCACAGTCCAGTGACTCTTCAGCCCAAGTTTGGTGGAGGTAAGTCCTTGCCTCACCTCGCTGGGCTGCATTGCTGGGAACCGCGACTTTGCAAGCTTCTCTGGCCCCTGTGCACTTCCGGCGGAAATCCTTCGTGCACAGCCAAGCCTGGGTCCACGGCACTCTAACCTGCATTGCACGACTTTCTAAGTTGGTCTCCGGCGACGTGGGACTCCTTTGTGCAACTTCGGCGAGCACCGTTTCACGCATCCTCGTAGTGCCTGTTTCTGGCACTTCTCCGGGTGCTACCTGCTTCAGTGAGGGCTCTTTGTCTTGCTCGACGTCCCCTCTCTCTCCTGGTCCAATTTGCGACCTCCTGGTCCCTCCAGGGCCACAGCAGCGTCCAAAAACGCTAACCGCACGATTTGCAGCTAGCAAGGCTTGTTGGCGTTCTTTCGGCGGGAAAACACTTCTGCACGACTCTCCACGGCGAGAGGGTTCCGTCCACCAAAGGGGAAGTCTCTAGCCCTTTTCGTTCCTGCAGAAACCGCAGCTTCTTCTGTCCAGTAGAAGCTTCTTTGCTCCCGCAGCTGGCATTTCCTGGGCATCTGCCCATCTCCGACTTGCTTGTGACTTTTGGACTTGGTCCCCTTGTTCCACAGGTACCCTAGATTGGAAATCCACAGTTGTTGCATTGTTGGTTTGTGTCTTTCCTGCATTATTCCTCTAACACGACTTCTTTGTCCTTAGGGGAACTTTAGTGTACTTTGCACTCACTTTTCAGGGTCTTGGGGAGGGTTATTTTTCTAACTCTCACTATTTTCTAATAGTCCCAGCGACCCTCTACAAGGTCACATAGGTTTGGGGTCCATTTGTGGTTCGCATTCCACTTTTGGAGTATATGGTTTGTGTTGCCCCTATCCCTATGTTTCCCCATTGCATCCTATTGTAACTATACATTGTTTGCACTGTTTTCCAAGACTATACTGCATATTTTTGCTATTGTGTATATATATCTTGTGTATATTTCCTATCCTCTCACTGAGGGTACACTCTAAGATACTTTGGCATATTGTCATAAAAATAAAGTACCTTTATTTTTAGTATAACTGTGTATTGTGTTTTCTTATGATATTGTGCATATGACACTAAGTGGTACTGTAGTAGCTTCACCCGTCTCCTAGTTCAGCCTAAACTGCTCTGCTAAGCTACCATTATCTATCAGCCTAAGCTGCTAGACACCCTATACACTAATAAGGGATAACTGGGCCTGGTGCAAGGTGCAAGTACCCCTTGGTACTCACTACAAGCCAGTCCAGCCTCCTACACAGGGCCTCCAAAACTTTCCATAGGTGGACCAGGTGATCATCCCAGCTGGAGCTAAAGACAGCTATATCGTCCAAATATGCTGCACTGAAAGCTTCCAGCCCTTGCAGGACTGTGTTCACCAACTTCTGAAAAGTGGCAGGTGCATTTTTCAAACCAAAAGGTATTACTGTGAACTGGTAATGGCCTCCAATGGTTGAAAATGCAGTTTTAGGTTTAGCATCTTCTGATAATTTGATCTGCCAATACCCTGCAGTCAAATCAAAAGTGCTTAGATACTTGGCAGATGCCAGTGTATCTATGAGCTCATCTGCCCTGGGTATAGGGTGAGCATCAGTTTTGGTTACCTGGTTGAGACCTCTGTAGTCTACACAAAACTGCATTTCCTTCTTTCCATCTTTGGAATGGGGTTTTGGTACAAGTACCACAGGAGAAGCCCATGGACTGTTAGAGTGCTCAACCACTCCCAGTTCTAACATTTTCTGCACCTCTTGCTTTATGCAGTCCCTGACATGGTCAGGCTGCCTATAGATCTTACTTTTGACAGGCAAGCTGTCTCCAGTATCTATAGTGTGCTCACACCAAGAAGTGGTACCTGGCACAGTAGAGAAGAGTTCAGAAAAGTGACCTAGGAGATTTATGCAATGGTCTTTCTGCTCAGCAGTAAGACAATCAGCCAAAACTACACCTTCCACCAGAGCATCTTGTTCTGTGGAAGAGAAGAGATCAGGTAGAGGATCACTGTCTTCTTCCTGTCCCTCATCAGTTGCCATGAGCAGGGTGAGATGAGCCCTGTCATAGTAGGGTTTCAGGCAATTGACATGGAGCACCCTAAGGGGACTCCTGGCAGTGCCTAAGTCAACTAAATAGGTGACTTCACCCTTTTTCTCAACAATTGTGTGGGGACCACTCCATTTATCTTGGAGTGCTCTTGGGGCCACAGGCTCCAAGACCCACACGTTCTGCCCTGGTTTGTACTGAACCAAAACAGCCTTCTGGTCATGCCATTGCTTTTGGAGCTCTTGGCTGGCCTGAAGGTTTTTACTGGCCTTTTTCATATACTCAGCCATTCTTGATATGAGGCCAAGTACATAATCCACAATATCTTGTTTTGGAGCTTTAAAAGGTTGTTCCCAACCCTCCTTGACAAGTGTTAGTGGACCCCTAACAGGGTGACCAAAGAGGAGATCAAAGGGGCTGAAGCCCACTCCTTTCTGGGGTACCTCCCTGTAGGCAAAAAGGAGGCATGGTAACAGGATATCCCATCTCCTGCGGAGTTTTTCAGGGAGACCCATAATCATGCCTTTGAGAGTTATGTTAAATCTCTCCACCAGTCCATTTGTTTGTGGATGATAGGGTGTAGTGAACTTGTAAGTCACACCACACTCCTTCCACATGGCCTTTAAGTATGCAGACATGAAATTGCTTCCCCTGTCTGATACTACTTCCTTTGGGAAGCCCACCCTAGAAAATATTCCCAGGAGGGCCTTTGCCACTGCAGGTGCTGTAGTGGTCCTTAAAGGAATTGCTTCAGGGTATCTGATGGCATGGTCCACTACCACCAAGATAAACCTATTGCCTGAAGCAGTAGGAGGGTCAAGGGGGCCAACTATGTCAACCCCTACCCTTTCAAAGGGAACCCCAACCACAGGCAGTGGAATAAGGGGTGCCTTTGGGGTGCCACCCGTCTTGCCACTGGCTTGACAGGTTTCACAGGACTTACAAAATTCGTTTGTGTCCTCAGACATTCTAGGCCAATGAAACAGGTGAACAAGCCTGTCCCAAGTTTTCATTTGTCCCAGATGTCCAGCTAGGGGAATGTTGTGGGCTAGAGTTACGAGGAACTTTCTGTACTCCTGAGGAATCACTAACCTCCTGGCAGTTCCAGGTTTAGGATCCCTTGCTTCAGTGTACAAGAGGTTGTCCTCCCAGTAAACTCTGTGAGAGTCACTGACATCCCCATTAGCCTGTTTGACAGCTTGCTGTCTTAGACCCTCTAGTGTGGGACAGGTTTGCTGTGCCACACTCAGCTCCTCCCTGGCAGGCCCCCCTTCACCCAAAAGCTCAGCAGTGTCTGCTTCCAGCTCCTCTGGTGTAGGTTCTGCACAGGGTGGAAATTCTTCTTCCTCAGAAGTAGAATCCACTGTAGAGGGAGGTATAGTAGGAAGTGCTTTACTTCTACTAGCCCTAGCTTTAGGGAGCACTTGGTCCATTGTTCCAGGATCCAAGCTTCCCTGTCCTTTTTGCTTTTTGGCCTGAGCCCTGGTTAAAGCAAAAATATGCCCTGGGATGCCCAGCATTGCTGCATGGGCCTCCAACTCCACATCTGACCAAGCTGATGTCTCCAAATCATTCCCTAATAGACAGTCTACAGGTAAATCTGAAGCTACCACAACTTTCTTTGGACCAGTAACCCCCCCCCCCAGTTGAGATTAACAACAGCCATGGGGTGGCTAAGTGTGTTGTTGTGAGCATCGGTTACTTGGTACTGGTGACCAAGTAGGTGTTGTTCAGGGTGGACCAGTTTCTCTATGACCATAGTCACACTGGCACCAGTGTCCCTGTAGGCCTGAACCTCAACACCATTTATTAGGGGTAGCTGCTTGTACTTATCCATATTAAGGGGATAAGCAACTAAGGTGGCTAAATCAATAGCCCCCTCAGAGACTAACACAGCTTCTGTGGTCTCCCTAACAAGACCAACCCCAACTAAGTTACCAAAAGTGAGCCCAGCTACTCCCTTGGATTGGCTATTAGTAGGTTTGCTCCCACCACCACTGCTATTAGTAGGGACACTAGGTGTAGCAGTAGGGGTTGTAGTGGTAGGAGGCTTGGTGCCTTTCTTTGGACAACTGGGATCTGTTGTCCAATGGCCTTTTACTTTACATAAATAGCACCATGGTTTCTTTTCTTTGTTTTGATTAAAAGAGGATTTGGGCCCACCACCCCCACCAGAGTGTTTTTGTGGGCCTGATGAAGACTCATTTTTAGATTTGTCCCCACCCTTGTCAGAAGACTTACCATCCTTCTTTTTGTTGCCATCTTTGTCACCCCCTGTATGAACTTTTCTGTTCACCCTTGTTCTGACCCATGTGTCTGCCTTCTTTCCCAATTCTTGGGGAAAGGTCAGATCAGAGTCCACCAAGTACTGGTGCAACAAATCAGACACACAATTATTAAGAATATGCTCTCTCAGGATCAAGTTATACAGGCTGTCATGATCAGTAACTTTACTGCCATGTAACCACCCCTCCAAGGCCTTCACTGAATGGTCAATGAAATCAACCCAGTCTTGTGAAGACTCCTTTTTGGTCTCTCTGAACTTTATCCTGTATTGTTCAGTGGTTAAGCCATAACCATCCAGGAGTGCATTCTTAAGAACTGTTAAATTATTGGCATCACTTTCTTTCACAGTAAGGAGCCTATCCCTACCTTTTCCACTAAATGATAGCCATAGGATAGCAGCCCACTGCCTTTGAGGGACATCCTGTACAACACAGGCCCTCTCAAGTGCAGGAAACCACTTGTTAATGTCATCCCCCTCCTTATAAGGGGGGACTATCTTATGCAGATTCCTGGAATCATGCTCTTTTGCAGGATGACTATGGGGAATACTGCTGCTGCCACCATGGGATTCAAAACCCAACTTCTGTCTTTCCTTCTCTAGTTCTAAAGACTGTCTATCCAAATCCAGCTGTTGCTTTTTAATCTTCAGTCTGGGTTGTTCCACTCTCAACTTATTGAGTTCCCTTTCTAACAATCTGTCATCAGGGTTGGTGGGAGGGACATTTCTAGACACAGAGGTATGATGGGAATGAACAGAAGGAGACCTGTCCCTTACAGAGGGCACCCTAACAGCTTGGCTGACAGTGTAATGTGAGAGCACATCATCTGTATGATGTGACTCCACCTCAGTAACAACTATGCTAGACTGTCTAGTAATGGGCAGGCTCAGAAGTTTCTTTCCTGAATCTTTTCCTGGAAGAGTCCCTGGATCAGATTGGGAACCATTAGCTACTTTTTCAACAGATGGGGCACTTTTAGCCTTATCTTGTTCTCTAAGCATGTTAAGTAACAATTCCAAGGAAGGATTCTTCCCTACACTCAAACCTCTCTCTATGCAGAGACTCCTTGCTCCTTTCCAGCTAAGGTGATCATATGCAAGTTTGGACAGATCAACATTTTGGCCTGTGCCAGACATTTTTAGAGAGAGTTAAAGTGATAGAAAAAGAGAAAAAAGTTTGTCAGAGCTTTTTAGAAAGACAGAAAACAACTTTTTAAACTTTTAAGAACTTTTTGAAAGTTTAGAAGTACTTTTCAGCACTTAGAAAAGAGTGAAAAGAGGAAATGCAAAACTTTTTAGCTATGTGTACACACACTGAACTTGTTTTGTATATTTTTCGCTTATGAAAAGTACAATGACAAGAGTGGTAAGTAGTCTCAAAGCACTTATCCCACCGCTGCACAACCAAAGTAGGAGGCTGGACTGGCTTGTAGTGAGTACCAAGGGGTACTTGCACCTTGCACCAGGCCCAGTTATCCCTTATTAGTGTATAGGGTGTCTAGCAGCATAGGCTGATAGATAATGGTAGCTTAGCAGAGCAGCTTAGGCTGAACTAGGAGACGAGTGAAGCTCCTACAGTACCACAAGTGTCACTTGCACAATATCATGAGAAAACACAATACACAGTTATACTAAAAATAAAGGTACTTTATTTTTATGACAATATGCCAAAGTATCTCAGAGTGTACCGTCAGTGAGAGGAAAGGAAATATACACAAGATATATGTACACAATACCAAAAATATGCAGTATAGTCTTAGAAAACAGTGCAAACAATGTATAGTTACAATAGGATGCAATGGGGACACATAGGGATAGGGGCAACACAAACCATATACTCCAAAAGTGGAATGCGAACCACGAATGGACCCCAAACCTATGTGACCTTGTAGAGGGTCGCTGGGACTATTAGAAAATAGTGAGGGTTAGAAAAATAGCCCACCCCAAGACCCTGAAAAGTGAGTGCAAAGTGCACTGAAGTTCCCCAAAGGACAAAGAAGTCATGATAGGGGAATACTGCAGGAAAGACACAAACCAGCAATGCAACAACAATGGATTTCCAGTCGAGGATACCTGTGGAACAAGGGGACCAAGTCCAAAAGTCACAAGCAAGTCGGAGATGGGCAGATGCCCAGGAAATGCCAGCTGTGGGTGCAAAGAAGCTGCTACTGGACAGTAGAAGCTTAGGTTTATGCAGGAACGACAAGGGCTAGAGACTTCCCCTTTGGAGGACGGATCCCTCACGCCGTGGAGAGTCGTGCAGAAGTGTTTTCCCGCCGAAAGCCTTGCTAGCTGCAAATCGTGCGGTTAGTGTTTTTGGACGCTGCTGTGGCCCAGGAGGGACCAGGATATCGCAAATTGCGCCAGGAGATAGAGGGGACGTCGAGCAAGACAAGGAGCCCTCTCAGCAGCAGGTAGCACCCGGAAAAGTGCCAGAAACAGGCACTACAAGGATGCGTGAAACGGTGCTCACCCGAAGTTGCACAAAGGAGTCCTACGTCGCCGGAGACCAACTTAGAAAGTCGTGCAATGCAGGTTAGAGTGCCGTGGACCCAGGCTTGGCTGTGCACAAAGGATTTCCGCCGGAAGTGCACAGGGGCCGGAGTAGCTGCAAAAGTCGCGGTTCCCAGCAATGCAGTCTGGCGTGGGGAGGCAAGGACTTACCTCCACCAAACTTGGACTGAAGAGTCACTGGACTGTGGGGGTCACTTGGACACAGTTGCTGGATTCGAGGGACCTCGCTCGTCGTGCTGAGAGGAGACCCAAGGGACCAGTAATGCAGCTTTTTGGTGCCTGCGGTTGCAGGGGGAAGATTCCGTCGACCCACGGGAGATTTCTTCGGAGCTTCTAGTGCAGAGAGGAGGCAGACTACCCCCACAGCATGCACCACCAGGAAAACAGTCGAGAAGGCGGCAGGATCAGCGTTACAGAGTTGCAGTAATCGTCTTTGCTACTATGTTGCAGTTTTGCAGGCTTCCAGCGCGGTCAGCAGTCGATTCCTTGGCAGAAGGTGAAGAGAGAGATGCAGAGGAACTCGGATGAGCTCTTGCATTCGTTATCTAAAGTTTCCCCAGAGACAGAGACCCTAAATAGCCAGAAAAGAGGGTTTGGCTACCTAGGAGAGAGGATAGGCTAGTAACACCTGAAGGAGCCTATCAGAAGGAGTCTCTGACGTCACCTGGTGGCACTGGCCACTCAGAGCAGTCCAGTGTGCCAGCAGCACCTCTGTTTCCAAGATGGCAGAGGTCTGGAGCACACTGGAGGAGCTCTGGACACCTCCCAGGGGAGGTGCAGGTCAGGGGAGTGGTCACTCCCCTTTCCTTTGTCCAGTTTCGCGCCAGAGCAGGGCTAAGGGGTCCCCTGAACCTGTGTAGACTGGCTTATGCAGAATTGGGCACATCTGTGCCCAAGAAAGCATTTCCAGAGGCTGGGGGAGGCTACTCCTCCCCTGCCTTCACACCATTTTCCAAAGGGAGAGGGTGTAACACCCTCTCTCAGAGGAAGTCCTTTTTTCTGCCATCCTGGGACAAGCCTGGCTTGACCCCAGGAGGGCAGAAACCTGTCTGAGGGGTTGGCAGCAGCAGCAGCTGCAGTGAAACCCCAGGAAAGGCAGTTTGGCAGTACCAGGGTCTGTGCTACAGACCACTGGGATCATGGGATTGTGCCAACTATGCCAGGATGGCATAGAGGGGGCACTTCCATGATCATAGACATGTTACATGGCCATATTCGGAGTTACCATTGTGAAGCTACATATAGGTAGTGACCTATATGTAGTGCACGCGTGTAATGGTGTCCCTGCACTCACAAAGTCCGGGGAATTGGCCCTGAACAATGTGGGGGCACCTTGTCTAGTGCCAGGGTGCCCTCACACTAAGTAACTTTGCACCTAACCTTTACCAGGTAAAGGTTAGACATATAGGTGACTTATAAGTTACTTAAGTGCAGTGTAAAAATGGCTGTGAAATAACGTGGACGTTATTTCACTCAGGCTGCAGTGGCAGGCCTGTGTAAGAATTGTCAGAGCTCCCTATGGGTGGCAAAAGAAATGCTGCAGCCCATAGGGATCTCCTGGAACCCCAATACCCTGGGTACCTCAGTACCATATACTAGGGAATTATAAGGGTGTTCCAGTAAGCCAATGTAAATTGGTAAAATTGGTCACTAGCCTGTTAGTGACAATTTGAAAGAAATGAGAGAGCATAACCACTGAGGTTCTGATTAGCAGAGCCTCAGTGAGACAGTTAGTCACTACACAGGTAACACATTCAGGCACACTTATGAGCACTGGGGCCCTGGATGACAGGGTCCCAGTGACACATACAACTAAAACAACATATATACAGTGAAAAATGGGGGTAACATGCCAGGCAAGATGGTACTTTCCTACAGTGTTACACCCTCTCCCCTTGGAAAATGGTGTGAAGGCAGGGGAGGAGTAGCCTCCCCCAGCCTCTGGAAATGCTTTCTTGGGCACATTTGGTTCCCATTTCTGCATAAGCCAGTCTACACCGGTTCAGGGACCCCTTAGCCCTGCTCTGGCGCAAAACTGGACAAAGGAAAGGGGAGTGACCACTCCCCTGACCTGCACCTCCCCTGGGAGGTGTCCAGAGCTCCTCCAGTGTGCTCCAGACCTCTGCCATCTTGGAAACAGAGGTGCTGCTGGCACACTGGACTGCTCTGAGTGGCCAGTGCCACCAGGTGACGTCAGAGACTCCTTCTGATAGGCTCCTTCAGGTGTTGCTAGCCTATCCTCTCTCCTAGGTAGCCAAACCCTCTTTTTTGGCTATTTAGGGTCTCTGTCTCTGGGGATTCCTTAGATAACGAACGCAAGAGCTCATCAGAGTTCCTCTGCATCTCTCTCTTCACCTTCTGCCAAGGACTCGACTGCTGACCGCGCTGGAAGCCTGCAAAACTGCAACAAAGTAGCAAAGACGACTACTGCAACTCTGTACCGCTGATCCTACCGCCTTCTCGACTGTTTTCCTGGTGGTGCATGCTGTGGGGGTAGTCTGCCTCCTCTCTGCACTAGAAGCTCTGAAGAAATCTCCCGTGGGTCGACGGAATCTTCCCCCTGCAACCGCAGGCACCAAAGAACTGCATTACCGGTACTCTGGGTCTCCTCTCAGCACGACGAGCGAGGTCCCTTGATTCCAGCAACTCTGTCCAAGTGACTCCCACAGTCCAGTGACTCTTCAGTCCAAGTTTGGTGGAGGTAAGTCCTTGCCTCCCCACGCCAGACTGCATTGCTGGGAACCGCGGCTTTTGCAGCTACTCCGGCCTCTGTGCACTTCCGGCGGAAATCCTTTGTGCACAGCCAAGCCTGGGTCCACGGCACTCTAACCTGCATTGCACGACTTTCTAAGTTGGCTCCGGAGACGTGGGACTCCTTTGTGCAACTTCGGGTGAGCACCGTTTCACTCTTCTTCGTAGTGCCTGTTCCGGCACTTCTGCGGGTGCTGCCTGCTTCTGAGAGGGCTCCTTGTCTTGCTCGATGCCCCCTCTGTCCCCAGACGCAATTGGAGACATCCTGGTCCCTCCTGGGCCACAGCAGCATCTAAAAACGCTAACCGCACGACTTGCAGCTAGCAAGGCTTGTTGGCGGTCTTTCGGCAGGAAAACACTTCTGCACGACTTTCCACAGCGTGTGGGATCCATCCTCCAAAGGGGAAGTCTCTAGCCCTTGTCGTTCCTGCAGAATCCTCAGCTTCTACTGTCCAGTAGCAGCTTCTTTGCACCCACAGCTGGCATTTCCTGGGCATCTGCCCATCTCCGACTTGCTTGTGACTTTTGGACTTGGTCCCCTTGTTCCACAGGTACCCTCGACTGAAAATCCATTGCTGGTTTGTGTCTTTCCTGCAGAATTCCCCTATCACGACTTCTTGGTCCTTTGGGGAACTTTAGTGCACTTTGCACTCACTTTTCAGGGTCTTGGGGTGGGCTATTTTTCTAACCCTTACTATTTTCTAATAGTCCCAGCGACCCTCTACAAGGTCACATAGATTTGGGGTCCATTCGTGGTTCGCATTCCACTTTTGGAGTATATGGTTTGTGTTGCCCCTATCCCTATGTGTCCCCATTGCATCCTATTGTAACTATACATTGTTTGCACTGTTTTCTAAGACTATACTGCATATTTTTGGTATTGTGTACATATATCTTGTGTATATTTGCTATCCTCATACTGAGGGTACACTCTGAGATACTTTGGCATATTGTCATAAAAATAAAGTACCTTATTTTTAGTATATCTGTGTATTGTGTTTTCTTATGATATTGTGCAAGTGACACTAGTGGTACTGTAGGAGCTTCACTCGTCTCCTAGTTTCAGCCTAAGCTGCTCTGCTAAACTACCATTATCTATCAACCTATGCTGCTAGACACCCTATACACTAATAAGGGATAACTGGGCCTGGTGCAAGGTGCAAGTACCCCTTGGTACTCACTACAAGCCAGTCCAGCCTCCTAAACTATGCATGTCCAATGTACCACAAAGATTAAATAAATATAATTAATGACTGAATTAATCTCTGCTGCTGACAATCGCTCTGGCCGCTTTCCAGCCCATTGTTTTTCACCCACAATTCACACTTAATACAGTTTATCAAAATATTCGCCTTATTGTATATCGCCAGTAGCTCCCATTATAGACCACCCTGGGACCACTGCTGCACATCACCCTGTCCCCAAATAATGGACGCTTGTTTCCGTGAATTTTACACCACCCAGTGCTCACCTCATTTTCGAGAGGTGCTTCCTGGACACACAGCACTGTGTTTCCACTTGAGGCCCATCACCTACCACTACAGTGCCACACGTTATCTTATGCTTGACTGAAGTGTCCCATCATTGCGACCGTCTGCATTTCACACTGTGCCTTTGTGCTGTAAATCTAACCTTGCACATTATTTCCATCTCTTTCTGATTCTTAGTTCTACAAAGATTTTTTGTTTACATCAAACATACCTGTGCTTTCTTTTCACTAATTTTAATTGTGAAGAGTTTTTCTTGTGCTTGTTGTTTTTCAGATTCTTCATTCACTGCAAAAAAAAAACTGTCATTTTAATCACTATTAATTATGACTACTTAAATATTCATTATCTCATGCTTGGCAAATGCTGGAGGCTTCGCTGAAGAGAATGGTTGGAATTTGTTATTTGACAGTGTTTTTTTATCAGTTGGCTGTAGGTCCTAATTTGAATAAGAGTGCAAATGGAAGATTTGTGGAGACACTTCTAAATCCAGAGGAGAATCTTTCGGTGAAAAACTTTTTATCACTTGTGCAGATTAGGCCTCTTTTAATATGACGGTGAACTAACCAATTGAGAGTGTCCCACAGCGGGCTGACACAGGAAGCACCTTCAGTAAAAAAATTAATGCTGTGGGGGCCATGTCAAAGCGGCCCATCTGGAAATGTGTTTGTTTCTCATAACCAAACTCCAGATATCAGGGTTTGTTTATGAAAAACAGTCAATCAATGACCCTAAGACACATTGGGACCACGCCTGTCCAGGATCACAATATAACATCAACTATTGGGTCTCTGGGTCAGAGTTTTAGGACTTCATTATCGGGCTCATGGTGGTTTTCACGCCTTTAAAGGAGCATAAGATGCACATAAATTACTTTTCAAATTTGGTGTTACCTGTTGTTATTATTTTACAAGTAATGCCGATTCAAAATAAATGTTTATTTGTGGCTGATTAAAATATTTGCTTAATATTCAAGTATTATAGCCAGTCAAGTATGTACTTCCCGAAAGGAGATTTGCAGAGACATTTCAAAATTACACTTTGCCGATGTTGCTAGCTCGAATTACATTACTTGCGTGATTATTATATATATTTTAGTCATCATTATAAAATACCCACCTTAGGTTGTTCTACAAGATTCTACAAGAAAAGTATGACGTACATACTGTAGGAGGCTGGCCTGGCTTATAGTGGGTACCTTGTGGTACTTACACCCTGTGCCAGGCCTAGTTATCCCTTATTAGTAGAATAGAGGTGTTTCTAGCAGCTTAGGCTGATAGAAGGTAGCTATGGCAAAGCAGCTTAGGCTGAACTAGGAGACATGCAAAGCTCCTACTATACCACTTACATCATATAGCACAATATCACAATGAAACACAATACTCAGACTTACTAAAATAAAGGTACTTTATTTTAGTGACAATATGCCAAAAGTATCTCAGAGGATTCCCTCACTTAGGAGGTAAGTAATATACACAAATTATATGTACACAAACCCAAAACAGATAAGTAACAGAAAAGTAGTGCAAACAATGTAGAATCACAATAGGATGCAATAGGTAGACATAGGTCTAGGGGCAACACAAACCATATACTCCAAAAGTGGAATGCGAATCACGAATGGACGCCAGCCCTATGGGAGATTGTAGAGGGTCACTGAAACTGTGAGAAAACAGTAAGGGTGTCCAAAATACCCCACTCCAAGACCCTAGAAAGTAGGAGTAAAGTTACCCTACTACCACAGAAAGACACAATAGTTGTGATAGGGGGATTCTGCAAGAACCACAAGCACCAGCAAAACACTGAGGACGGATTCCTAGACCTGAGGACCTGAAAAGGAAGGGGACCAAGTCCAAGAGTCGCAATAGTGTCTGGGGGGGCAGGAGCCCAGAAAACCCCGGATGAAGGTGCAAAAGAGCTGCCTCCGGGTGGAAGAAGCAGAAGATCCTGCAACCACGAAAAGGGCTAGGAACTTCTCCTTTGGAAGGAAGATGCCTCACAGCGTGCTTGATGTTACAGAAGTGTTTCCATGCAGAAATAACACAAACAAGCCTTGCTAGCTGCAAGGGTCGTGGTAGAGGTTTTTGGGTGCTGCTGGGGACCAGGAAGGACCAGGATGTCGCCCCTTGGAGGAGGAGACAGAGGGGGCGCTCAGCAACTCAGAGAGCGCTCGCAGAAGCAGGCTGCACCCGCAGAAGTACCGGAGCAGGCACTTGGAAGATCTGTGAACTCAGAGTCACAAAAGGAGGGTCCGACGACGTCAGAGTCCAACTCAGCGGGTTGAGCACTGCAGGATGGAGTGCTGGGGACCCAGGCTAGGCTGTGCACAAAGGAATCTTTGGAAAAGTGCACAGAAGCCGGAGCAGCTGCAAATCACGGAGTTCACAGGTTTGCTGTCTGGCGTGGGGAGGCAAGGACTTACCTCCACCAAATTTGGACAGAAGGGCCACTGGACAGTGGGAGACACTTGGACCCAGCTCCTGTGTTCCAGGGACCATGCTCGTCAGGATGAGAGGGGACCCAGAGGACCGGTGATGCAGTCTTTTGGTGCCTGCGTTAGCAGGGGGAAGATTCCGTCGACTCACCGGAGATTTCTTCTTGGCTTCCAGTGCAGGGTGAAGGCAGACAGCCCTCAGAGCATGCACCACCAGGAAACAGTTGAGAAAGCCGACAGGATGAGGCGTTACAATGTTGCTAGTAGTCATCTTGCTACTTTGTTGTGGCTTTGCAGGCGTCCTGAGCTTAGAAGGTGAAGGAGGAGATGCAGAGGAACTCTGGTGAGCTCTTGCATTCGTTATCTGAAGAATTCCCCAAAGCAGAGACCCTAAATAGCCAGAAAAGGAGGTTTGGCTACCAAGGAAGGAGGATTGTCTACCAAGAGAGGTAAGAGCCTATCAGAAGGAGCATCTGACATCACCTGATGGCACTGGCCACTCAGAGCAGTCCAGTGTGCCCCCAACACCTCTGTTTCCAAGATGGCAGAGGTCTAGGAGCTCTGGGCACCTCCCCTGGAAGGTGCAGGTCAGGGGAGTGGTCACTCCCCTTTCCTTTGTCCAGTTTTGCACCACAGCAGGGCTGGGGGATCCCTGAACCGGTGTAGACCATCTGTGCCCATCAAAACATTTCCAGAGGCTGGGGGAGACTACTCCTCCCCAGCCTTCACACCTATTTCGAAAGGGAGAGGGTGTAACACCCTCTCTCAGAGGAAATCCTGTGTTCTGCCTTCCTGGGCCAGGGCTGCCTGGACCCCAGGAGGGCAGAAACCTGTCTGAGGGGTTGGCAGCAGCAGCAGCTGCAGTGGAGACACCGGAAAGGCAGTTTGGCAGTAGCCGGGTGCTGTGCTAGAGACCCGGTGTAGGAGGCTGGCCTGGTTTGTAGTGGGTACCAAGGGGTACTTACACTCTGTACCAGGTCCAGTTATCCCTTATTAGTGTAGAAGAGGTGTTTCTAGCAGCCTAGGCTGATAGAAGGTAGCTATAGCAGAGCAGCTTAGGCTGAACTAGGAGACATGCAAAGCTCCTACTATACCACTGGTGTCATATGCACAATATCATAAGAAAACACAATACACAGATATACTAAAAATAAAAGTACTTTATTTTTATGTCAATATGCCAAAAGTATCTCAGTGAGTACCCTCAGTATGAGGATGCCAAATATACACAAGATATATGTACACAATACCAAAAATATGCAGTAATAGCAAAAGGAAGTAATGCAAGCAATGTAAAGGTTACAGTAGATTGCAATAGGAGCACATAGGTATAGGGGCAACACAAACCATATACTCCAAAAGTGGAATGCGAACCACAAATGGACCCCAAACCTATGTGAGCTTGTAGAGGGTCGCTGGGACTGTAAGAAAATAGTGAGGGTTAGAAAAAAAGCCCACCCCAAGACCCTGTAAGGTAGGAGTAAAGTGCGCCTACAACCCCCAGAGAGCACAGAAGTCGTAATAGGGGGATTCTGCAAGGAAGACCAACACCAGCAATGCAGCAAAAGTGGATTTCCGGACCTGAGTACCTGTAAGACAAGGGGACCAAGTCCAAGAGTCACGACAGTGTCAAGAGTGGGCAGATGCCCAGGAAATGCTAGCTGAGGGTGCAAGGAAGCTGCCACCGGATGGAAGAAGCTTGGTGCTTTGCAAGAACGAAGAGGACTAGGAACTTCCCCTTTGGAGGATGGATGTCCCACATCGTGAAGAAGCTTGCAGAGGTGTTCCCACGCAGAAAGACCGCAAACAAGCCTTGCTAGCTGCAAGGGTCGCGGTTACGATTTTTGGATGCAGCTGTGACCCAGGAGGGACCAGGATGTCGCCACTTGGATGAGGAGACAGAGGGGGCACTCAGCAAGTCAGGGAGCTCTCACAGAAGCAGGCAGCACCCTTAGAAGTACCGGAACAGGCACTTGGAAGAGGAGTGAACCGAAGTCCACCCGAAGTCACAAAAGGGAGTCCCACGATGCCGGAGGACAACTCATAAGGTTGTGCACTGCAGGTTAGAGTGTCGGGGACCCAGGCTTGGCTGTGCACGAAGGAAATCCTGGAAGAGTGCACAGGAGCCGGAGCAGCTGCAAATCACGCGGTACCCAGCAATTCAGTCTAGCGTGGGGAGGCAAGGACTTACCTCCACCAAACTTGGACTGAAGAGTCACTGGACTGTGGGAGTGTAGGAGGCTGGACTGGCTTGTAGTGAGTACCAAGAAGGACTTACACCTTGCACCAGGCCCAGGTATCCATTATTAGTGTAGAGGGGTGTCTAGCAGCTTAGGCTGATAGAAAAGGTAGCTTAGCAGAGCAGCTTAGGCTGAACTAGGAGACGAGTGAAGCTCCTACAGTACCACTAGTGTCACTTGCACAATATCATAAGAAAACACAATACACAGATATACTAAAAATAAAGGTACTTTATTTTTATGACAATATGCCGAAGTATCTCAGTGAGTACCCTCAGTATGAGGATAGCAAATATACACAAGATATATGTACACAATACCAAAATATGCAGTAATAGCAATAGAAAACAGTGCAAACAATGTATAGTCACAATAGAATGCAATGGGGGCACATAGGGATAGGGGCAACACAAACCATATACTCTAGAAGAAGAATGCGAACCACGAATGGACCCCAAACCTATGTGACCTTGTAGAGGGTCGCTGGGACTGTAAGAAAACAGTGAGGGTTAGAAAAATAGCCCACCTGAAGACCCTGAAAAGTGGGTGCAAAGTGCACCTAAGTTCCCCAAAGAGCACAGAAGTCGTGATAGGGGAATTCTGCAGGAAAGACCAACACCAGCAATGCAACAACGATGGATTTCTAGATGAGAGTACCTGTGGAAGAAGGGGACCAAGTCCAAAGTCACGATCAAGTCGGGAGAGGGCAGATGCCCAGGAAATGCCAGCTGTGGGTGCAAAGAAGCTGCCACCGGATGGTAGAAGCTGAGGATTCTGCAAGAACGACAAGGGCTAGAAACTTCCCCTTTGGAGGATGGATGTCCCACGTCATGAGGAGTCGTGCAGAAGTGTTTTCCCGCAGAAAGACCGCAAACAAGCCTTGCTAGCTGTAAAGGTCGTGGTAAGGGTTTTTGGTGCTGCTGTGGCAAAGGAGGGACCAGGATGTCACCAATTGCGTGAGGAGACAGAGGGGCGTCCAGCAAGACAAAGAGCCCACTCAGAAGCAATCAGCACCCGCAGAAGTGCCGGAACAGGCACTACGAAGTGGAGTGAATCGGTGCTCACCAGAAGTTGCACAAGAGAGTCCAACGACGCCGGAGGACAGCTCAGGAGGTTGTGCAATGCAGGTTAGCGTGCCGGGGACCCAGGCTTGGCTGTGCACAAAGGAAATCCTCGGAGAGTGCAAAGGAGCCGGAGTAGCTGCAAAACACGCGATTCCCAGCAATGCAGTCTAGCGTGGGGAGGCAAGGACTTACCGCCACCAAACGTGGACTGAAGAGTCACTGGACTGTGGGAGTCACTTGGACAGAGTTGCTGAGTTCAAGGGACCTCGCTCCTCCTGCTGAGAGGAGACCCAGAGGACCGGTGATGCAGTTCTTTGGTGCCTGCGGTTACAGGGAGAAGATTCCGTTGACCCACGGGACATTTCTTTGGAGCTTCTAGTGCAGAGAGGAGGCAGACTACCCCCACAGCATGCACCACCAGGAAAACAGTCGAGAAGGCGGCAGGATCAGCGTTACAAGGTCGCAGTAGTCGTCTTTGCTACTTTGTTGCAGTTTTGTAGGCTTCCAGCGCGGTCAGAAGTCAATTCCTTGGCAGAAGGTGAAGAGAGAGATGCAGAGAAACTCTGATGAGCTCTTGCATTCGTTATCTAAGGAATTCCCCAAAGCAGAGACCCTAAATAGCCAGAAATGGAGGTTTGGCTACTTAGGAGAGAGGATAGGCTAGCAACACCTGGAAGAGCCTATCAGAAGGAGTCTCTGACGTCACCTGCTGGCCCTGGCCACTCAGAGCAGTCCAGTGTGCCAGCAGCACCTCTGTTTCCAAGATGGCAGAGGTCTGCAGCACACTGGAGCAGCTCTGGGCACCTCCCCTGGGAGGTGCAGGTCAGGGGAGTGGTCACTCCCCTTTCCTTTGTCCAGTTTCGCGCCAGAGCAGGGCTGGGGGATCCCTGAACCGGTGTAGACTGGCTTATGCAGAGATGGGCACTATTTGTGCCCATCAAAGCATTTCCAGAGGCTGGGGGAGGCTACTCCTGCCCAGCCCTGACAACATTTTCCAAAGGGAGAGGGTGTAACATCCTCTCTCTGAGGAAGTCCTTTGTTCTGCCTTCCTGGGCCAGGCCTGGCTGGACCCCATGAGGGCAGAAACCTGTCTGAGGGGTTGGCAGCAGCAGCAGCTGCAGTGAAACCCCGGGAAAGGTAGTTTCGCAGTACCCGGGTCTGTGCTAGAGACTCGGGGGATCATGGAATTGTCTCCCCAATGCCAGAATGGCATTAGGTTGACAATTCCATGATCTTAGACATGTTACATGGCCATGTTCGGAGTTACCATTGTGACGCTACACATATGTCGTGACATATGTATAGTGCACGCATGTAATGGTGTCCCCGCACTCACAAAGTCCGGGGAATTTGCCCTGAACAATGTGGGAGCACCTTGGCTAGTTCCAGGGTGCCCACACACTAAGTAACTTAGCACCCAACCTTTACCAGGTGAAGGTTAGACATATAGGTGACTTATAAGTTACTTAAGTGCAGTGGTAAATGGCTGTGAAATAACGTGGACGTTATTTCACTCAGGCTGCACTGGCAGGCCTGTGTAAGAATTGTCAGCTCTCCCTATGGGTGGCACAAGAAATGCTGCAGCCTATAGGGATCTCCTGGAACCCCAATACCCTGGGTACGTCAGTACCATGTACTAGGGAATTATAAAGGTGTTCCAGTATGCCAATGTGAATTGGTGAAATTGGTCACTAGCCTGTTAGTTACAATCTGGAAAGCCAAGAGAGCATAACCACTGAGGTTCTGGTTAGCAGAGCCTCAGTCCCCTTTGGGGATCTCACCAGATACTAAATGCAAGAGCTCACCAGAGTTCCTCTGCATCTCCCTCTTCACCTTCTGCCAAAGGATCGACGGCTGACTTCTCAGGACGCCTGCAAAACCGCAACAAAGTAGCAAGGACGACTACTGCAACCCTGTATCGCTTCATCCTGCTGGCTTTCTCACCTGTTTCCTGGTGGTGCATGCTCTGGGGGTAGCCTGCCTCCTTCTTGCACCAGGAGCTCTGAAGAAATCTCCCGTGGGTCGACGGAATCTTCCCCCTGCAACCACATGCAACAAAAGACTGCATCACCGGTCCTCTGGGTCCCCTCTCAGCACAACGAGCGTGGTCCCTGGAACTCAGCAACTCTGTCCAAGTGACTCCCTGTAGGAAAGTACCATCTTGCCTGGCATGTTACCCCCATATTTCACTGTACATATGATTTTTGTAGTGTATGTGCCACTGGGACCCTGCCAGCCAGGGCCCCAGTGCTCATAAGTGTGACCTGTATGTGTTCCCTGTGTGATGACTAACTGTCTCACTGAGGCTCTGCTATCCAGAACCTCAGTGGTTATGCTCTCTCATTTTCTTTCCAAATTGTCACTAACAGGCTAGTGACCAATTTCACCAATTCACATTGGCATACTGGAACACCCTTATAATTCCCTAGTATATGGTACTGAGGTACCCAGGGTATTGGGGTTCCAGGAGATCCCTATGGGCTGCAGCAGTTCTTGTGCCACCCATAGGGAGAGCTGACAATTCTTACACAGGCCTGCCAGTGCAGCCTGAGTGAAATAACGTCCACGTTATTTCACAGCCATTTACCACTGCACTTAAGTAACTTATAAGTCACCTATATGTCTAACCTTCACCTGGTAAAGGTTGGGTGCTAAGTTACTTAGTGTGTGGGCACCCTGGAACTAGCCAAGGTGCTCCCACATTGTTCAGGGCAAATTCCCCGGACTTTGTGAGTGCGGGGACACCATTACACGCGTGCACTATACATATGTCACGACATATGTGTAGCGTCACAATGGTAACTCCGAACATGGCCATTTAACATGTCTAAGATCATGGAATTGTCACCCTAATGCCATTCTGGCATTGGGGAGACAATTCCATGATCCCCGGTGTCTCTAGCACAGACCCGGGTACTGCGAAACTACCTTTCCCGGGGTTTCACTGCAGCTGCTGCTACTGCCAACCCCTCAGACAGGTTTCTGCCCTCATGGGGTCCAGCCAGGCCTGGCCCAGGAAGGCAGAACAAAGGACTTCCTCAGAGAGAGGATGTTACACCCTCTCCCTTTGGAAAATGTTGTCAGGGCTGGGGAGGAGTAGCCTCCCCCAGCCTCTGGAAATGCTTTGATGGGCACAAATAGTGCCCATCTCTGCATAAGCCAGTCTACACCGGTTCAGGGATCCCCCAGCCCTGCTCTGGCGCGAAACTGGACAAAGGAAAGGGGAGTGACCACTCCCCTGACCTGCACCTCCCAGGGGAGGTGCCCAGAGCTCCTCCAGTGTGCTGCAGACCTCTGCCATCTTGGAAACAGAGGTGCTGCTGGCACACTGGACTGCTCTGAGTGGCCAGGGCCAGCAGGTGACGTCAGAGACACCTTCTGATAGGCTCTTCCAGGTGTTGCTAGCCTATCCTCTCTCCTAAGTAGCCAAACCTCCTTTTCTGGCTATTTAGGGTCTCTGCTTTGGGGAATTCCTTAGATAACGAATGCAAGAGCTCATCAGAGTTCCTCTGCATCTCTCTCTTCACCTTCTGCCAAGGAATCGACTGCTGACCGCGCTGGAAGCCTGCAAAACTGCAACAAAGTAGCAAAGACGACTACTGCGACCTTGTAACGCTGATCCTGCCGCCTTCTCGACTGTTTTCCTGGTGGTGCATGCTGTGGGGGTAGTCTGCCTCCTCTCTGCACTAGAAGCTCCAAAGAAATGTCCCGTGGGTCGACGGAATCTTCCCCCTGCAACCGCAGGCACCAAAGAACTGCATCACTGTAGGAGGCTGGACTGGCTTGTAGTGAGTACCAAGGGGTACTTGCACCTTGCACCAGGCCCAGTTATCCCTTATTAGTGTATAGGGTGTCTAGCAGCTTAGGCTGATAGATAATGGTAGCTTAGCAGAGCAGCTTAGGCTGAACTAGGAGACGGGTGAAGCTACTACAGTACCACTTAGTGTCATATGCACAATATCATAAGAAAACACAATACACAGTTATACTAAAAATAAAGGTACTTTATTTTTATGACAATATGCCAAAGTATCTTAGAGTGTACCCTCAGTGAGAGGATAGGAAATATACACAAGATATATATACACAATAGCAAAAATATGCAGTATAGTCTTAGAAAACAGTGCAAACAATGTATAGTTACAATAGGATGCAATGGGGAAACATAGGGATAGGGGCAACACAAACCATATACTCCAAAAGTGGAATGCGAACCACGAATGGACCCCAAACCTATGTGACCTTGTAGAGGGTCGCTGGGACTATTAGAAAATAGTGAGAGTTAGAAAAATAACCCTCCCAAGACCCTGAAAAGTGAGTGCAAAGTGCACTAAAGTTCCCCTAAGGACAAAGACGTCGTGTTAGAGGAATAATGCAGGAAAGACACAAACCAACAATGCAACAACTGTGGATTTCCAATCTAGGGTACCTGTGGAACAAGGGGACCAAGTCCAAAAGTCACAAGCAAGTCGGAGATGGGCATATGCCCAGGAAA
This sequence comes from Pleurodeles waltl, assembly GCF_031143425.1. Lineage (NCBI taxonomy): Eukaryota > Metazoa > Chordata > Amphibia > Caudata > Salamandridae > Pleurodeles > Pleurodeles waltl. The sequence goes on along the minus strand of NC_090445.1, from coordinate 566,727,027 downwards.
TGCCAGCTGCGGGTGCAAAGAAGCTTCTACTGGACAGAAGAAGCTGCGGTTTCTGCAGGAACGAAAAGGGCTAGAGACTTCCCCTTTGGTGGAAGGATCCGTCTCGCCGTGGAGAGTCGTGCAGAAGTGTATTCACGCCGAAAGAACGCCAACAAGCCTTGCTACCTGCAAATCGTGCGGTTAGCGTTTTTGGACGCTGCTGTGGCCCAGGAGGGACCAGGAGGTCGCAAATTGGACCAGGAGAGAGAGGAGACGTCGAGCAAGACAAGGAGCCCTCTCAGCAGCAGGTAGGACCCGCAGAAGTGCCAGAAACAAGCACTACGAAGATGCGTGAAACGGTGCTTACCCGAAGTCGCACAAAGGAGTCCCATGTCGCCGGAGACCAACTTAGAAAGTCGTGCAATGCAGGTTAGAGTGCCGTGGACCCAGGCTTGGCTGTGCATGAAGGATTTCCGCCGGAAGTGCACAGGGGCCGGAGTAGCTGCAAAAGTCGCGGTTCCCAGCAATGCAGCCCAGCGAGGTGAGGCAAGGACTTACCTCCACCAAACTTGGACTGAAGAGTCACTGGACTGTGGGGGTCACTTGGACAGAGTCGCTGGATTCGAGGGACCTCGCTCGTCGTGCTGAGAGGAGACCACAGGGACCGGTAATGCAGCTTTTTGGTGCCTGCGGTTGCAGGGGGAAGATTCCGTCGACCCACAGGAGATTTCTTCGGAGCTTCTGGTGCAGAGAGGAGGCAGACTACCCCCACAGCATGCACAAGCAGGAAAACAGTCGAGAAGGCGGCAGGATCAGCGTTACAGAGTTGCAGTAGTCGTCTTTGCTACTATGTTGCAGGTTTGCAGGCTTCCAGCGCGGTCAGCAGTCGATTCCTTGGCAGAAGGTGAAGAGAGAGATGCAGAGGAACTCGGATGAGCTCTTGCATTCGTTATCTAAAGTTTCCCCAGAGACAGAGACCCTAAATAGCCAGAAAAGAGGGTTTGGCTACTTAGGAGAGAGGATAGGCTAGCAACACCTGAAGGAGCCTATCACAAGGAGTCTCTGACGTCACCTGGTGGCACTGGCCACTCAGAGCAGTCCAGTGTGCCAGCAGCACCTCTGTTTCCAAGATGGCAGAGGTCTGGAGCACACTGGAGGAGCTCTGGGCACCTCCCAGGGGAGGTGCAGGTCAGGGGAGTGGTCACTCCCCTTTCCTTTGTCCAGTTTCGCGCCAGAGCAGGGCTAAGGGGTCCCCTGAACCGGTGTAGACTGGCTTATGCAGAATTGGGCACATCTGTGCCCAACAAAGCATTTCCAGAGGCTGGGGGAGGCTACTCCTCCCCTGCCTTCACACCATTTTCCAAAGGGAGAGGGTGTCACACCCTCTCTCAGAGGAAGTTCTTTGTTCTGCCATCCTGGGCCAGGCCTGGCTGGACCCCAGGAGGGCAGATGCCTGTCTGAGGGGTTGGCAGCAGCAGCAGCTGCAGTGAAACCCCAGGAAGGGCAGTTTGGCAGTAGCAGGGTCTGTGCTACAGACCACTGGGATCATGGGATTGTGCCAACTATGCCAGGATGGCATAGAGGGGGCAATTCCATGATCATAGACATGTTACATGGCCATATTCGGAGTTACCATTGTGAAGCTACATATAGGTAGTGACCTATATGTAGTACACGCGTGTAATGGTGTCCCCGCACTCACAAAGTTCAGGGAATTGGCTCTGAACAATGTGGGGGCACCTTGGCTAGTGCCAGGGTGCCCTCACACTAAGTAACTTTGCACCTAACTTTTACCAGGTAAAGGTTAGACATATAGGTGACTTATAAGTTACTTAAGTGCAGTGTAAAATGGCTGTGAAATAACGTGGACGTTATTTCACTCAGGCTGCAGTGGCAGGCCTGTGAAAGAATTGTCAGAGCTCCCTATGGGTGGCAAAAGAAATACTGCAGCCCATAGGGATCTCCTGGAACCCCAATACCCTGGGTACCTCAGTACCATATACTAGGGAATTATAAGGGTGTTCCAGTAAGCCAATGTAAATTGGTAAAATGGTCACTAGCCTGTTAGTGACAATTTGGAAAGAAATGAGAGAGCATAACCACTGAGGTTCTGATTAGCAGAGCCTCAGTGAGACAGTTAGTCACTACACAGGTAACACATTCAGGCACACTTATGAGCACTGGGGCCCTGGGTTACCAGGGTCCCAGTGACACATACAACTAAAACAACATATATACAGTGAAAAATGGGGGTAACATGCCAGGCAAGATGGTACTTTCCTACACAACCCCCCCCAAACGAAGGACAATAAGACTAGCCATGACCTGATGAGTCTTCATTGTCTAAGTGGAAATATCTGGAGAGTCCATCTGCATTGGAGTGGCTACTCCCAGGTCTATGTTCCACTGTATAGTCCATTCCCTGTAGGGATATGGACCACCTCAACAATTTAGGATTTTCACCTTTCATTTGTTTTAGCCAAAGTAGAGGTTTGTGGTCTGTCTGAACAATGAAGTGAGTGCCAAACAGGTATGGCCTCAACTTCTTCAGAGCCCAGACCACAGCAAAGGCCTCCCTCTCTATGGCAGACCAACGCTTTTCTCTAGGGGTCAACCTCCTACTAATAAAAGCAACAGGTTGATCCTGGCCCTCAGAATTAAGTTGTGATAGGACTGCCCCTACTCCTAATTCAGATGCATCAGTTTGGACATAGAATTTTTTAGAGTAACAAGGGCTTTTCAGGACAGGTGCAGAGCACATGGCCTGCTTCAGCTCCTCAAAAGCTTTCTGACAGTTTGCTGTCCATAATACCTTTTTAGGCATTTTCTTGGATGTGAGGTCATTAAGAGGGGCTGCAATGGAGCCATAGTTCTTAATGAACCTCCTGTAATACCCAGGGAGGCCTAGGAAGGCTCTCACCTGAGTCTGAGTGGTAGGGGGAACCCAATCAATAATTGTTTGGATTTTCCCCTGAAGTGGTGCAATCTGTTCCCCACCAACAAGGTGTCCCAGATAAACCACCTTACCCTGCCCTATCTGGCACTTTGAAGCCTTGATAGTGAGGCCTGCCTTTTGCAGGGCCTCCAAAACTTTCCATAGGTGGACCAGGTGATCATCCCAGCTGGAGCTAAAGACAGCTATATCGTCCAAATATGCTGCACTGAAAGCTTCCAGCCCTTGCAGGACTGTGTTCACCAACCTCTGAAAAGTGGCAGGTGCATTTTTCAAAACAAAAGGCATTACAGTAAACTGGTAATGTCCTCCAATGGTTGAAAATGCAGTCTTAGGTTTAGCATCTTCTGACAATTTGATCTGCCAATACCCTGCAGTCAAATCAAAAGTGCTTAGATACTTGGCAGATGCCAGTGTATCTATGAGCTCGTCTGCCCTGGGTATAGGGTGAGCATCAGTTTTGGTTACCAAGTTGAGACCTCTATAGTCTACACAAAACCGCATTTCCTTCTTTCCATCTTTGGAATGGGGTTTTGGTACCAGTACCACAGGAGAAGCCCATGGACTGTCAGAGTGCTCAACCACTCCTAGTTCTAACATTTTCTGGACCTCTTGCTTTATGCAGTCCCTGACATGGTCAGGCTGCCTATAGATCTTACTTTTGACAGGTAAATTGTCTCCAGTATCTATAGTGTGCTCACACCAAGAAGTGGTACCTGGCACAGTAGAGAAGAGTTCAGAGAATTGATTTAGCAGATTTATGCAATGGTCTTTCTGCTCAGCAGTAAGACAATCAGCCAAAACTACACCTTCCACAAGAGCATCTTGTTCTGTGGAAGAGAAGAGATCAGGTAGAGGATCACTGTCTTCTTCCTGTCCCTCATCAGTTGCCATGAGCAGGGTGAGATCAGCCCTGTCATAGTAGGGTTTCAGGCGGTTGACATGGAGCACCCTAAGGGGACTCCTGGCAGTGCCTAAGTCAACTAAATAGGTGACTTCTCCCTTCTTTTCAGCATTTGTGTGGGGTCCACTCCATTTATCTTGGAGTGCTCTTGGGGCCACAGGCTCCAAGACCCACACTTTCTGCCCTGGTTGGTACTGAACCAAAACAGCCTACTGATCATGCCATTGCTTCTGGAGCTCTTGGCTGGCCTGAAGGTTTTTGCTGGCCTTTTTCATGTACTCAGCCATCCTTGATCTGAGGCCAAGTACATAATCCACAATATCCTGCTTAGGAGCTTTTAAAGGTTGTTCCCAACCCTCCTTTACAAGTGTGAGTGGACCCCTAACAGGGTGTCCAAAAAGAAGTTCAAAGGGGCTGAAGCCCACTCCTTTCTGGGGTACCTCCCTGTAGGCAAAAAGGAGGCATGGTAGAAGGATATCCCATCTCCTGCGGAGTTTTTCAGGGAGACCCATAATCATGCCTTTGAGAGTTTTGTTAAATCTCTCCACCAGTCCATTTGTTTGTGGATGATAGGGTGTTGTGGACTTGTATGTTACACCACACTCCTTCCACATGGCCTTTAAGTATGCAGACATGAAATTGCTTCCCCTGTCTGATAGTACTTCCTTTGGGAAGCCCACCCTGGAAAATATTCCCAGGAGGGCCTTTGCCACTGCAGGTGCTGTAGTGGTCCTTAAAGGAATAGCTTCAGGATATCTTGTGGCATGGTCCACTACCACCAAGATAAACCTATTGCCTGAAGCAGTAGGAGGGTCAAGGGGGCCAACTATGTCAACCCCTACCCTTTCAAAGGGAACCCCAACCACAGGCAGTGGGATAAGGGGTGCCTTTGGAGTGCCACCTATCTTGCCACTGGCTTGACAGGTTTCACAGGACTTACAAAATTCTTTTGTGTCCTCAGACATCCTAGGCCAATGAAACAATGGTACCAATCTGTCCCAAGTTTTCATTTGACCCAGGTGCCCAGCTAAGGGAATGTCATGTGCCAGTGTTAGGAGGAACTTTCTGTACTCCTGAGGAATCACTAATCTCCTGGCAGCTCCAGGTTTAGGATCCCTATGCTCAGTGTACAAGAGGTTGTCCTCCCAGTAAACTCTGTGAGAGTCACTGACATCCCCATTAGCCTGTTTGACAGCTTGCTGTCTGAGACCCTCTAATGTGGGACAGGTTTGCTGTGCCACACTCAGCTCCTCTCTGGCAGGCCCCCCTTCACCCAAAAGCTCAGCAATGTCTGCTTCCAGCTCCTCTGGTGTAGGTTCTGCACAGGGAGGGAATTCTTCTTCCTCAGAAGTTGAATCCACTGTAGAGGGAGGGATAGTAAGAAGTGGTTTGCTTCTACTAGCCCTAGCTTTAGGGAGCACTTGGTCCATTGTTCCAGGATCCAAGCTTCCCTGTCCTTTTTGCTTTTTGGCCTGAGCCCTTGTCAAAGCAAAAATATGCCCTGGGATGCCCAGCATTGCTGCATGGGCCTCCAACTCCACATCTGACCAAGCTGATGTCTCCAAATCATTTCCTAGTAGACAGTCTACAGGTAAATCTGTGGCTACCACAACTTTCTTTGGACCAGTAACCCCCCCCCAGTTGAGATTAACAACAGCCATGGGGTGGCTAAGTGTGTTGTTGTGAGCATCGGTTACTTGGTACTGGTGACCAAGTAGGTGTTGTTCAGGGTGGACCAGTTTCTCTATGACCATAGTCACACTGGCACCAGTGTCCCTGTAGGCCTGAACCTCAACACCATTTATTAGGGGTAGCTGCTTGTACTTATCCATATTAAGGGGACAAGCAACTAAGGTGGCTAAATCAATAGCCCCCTCAGAGACTAACACAGCCTCTGTGGCCTCCCTAACAAGGCCAACCCCAACTAAGTTACCAATAGTGAGCCCAGCTACTCCCTTGGATTGGCTATTAGTAGGTTTGCTCCCACCACCACTGCTATTAGTAGGGACACTAGGGGTAGCAGTAGGGGTTGTAGTGGTAGGAGCATTGGTGCTTTTCTTTGGACAACTGGGATCTGTTGTCCAATGGCCTTTTATTTTACATAAATAGCACCATGGTTTCTTTTCCTTGTTCTGATTAAAAGAGGATTTGGGCCCACCACCCCCCACCAGAGTGTTTTTGTGGGCCTGATGAAGACTCATTTTTAGATTTGTCCCCACCCTTGTCAGAAGACTTACCATCCTTCTTTTTGTTGCCATCTTTGTCACGCCCTGTATGAACTTTTCTGTTCAACCTTGTTCTGACCCATTTGTCTTCCTTCTTTCCCAATTCTTGGGGAGAGGTCAGATCAGAGTCCACCAAGTACTGGTGCAACAAATCAGACACACAATTATTAAGAATATGCTCTCTCAGGATCAAGTTATACAGGCTGTCATAATCAGTAACTTTACTGCCATGTAACCACCCCTCCAAGGCCTTCACTGAATGGTCAATGAAATCAACCCAGTCTTGTGAAGACTCCTTTTTGGTCTCTCTGAACTTTATCCTGTATTGTTCAGTGGTTAAGCCATAACCATCCAGGAGTGCATTCTTAAGAACTTGGAAATTATTAGCATCATTTTCTTTCACAGTAAGGAGCCTATCCCTACCTTTTCCACTAAATGATAGCCATAGGATAGCAGCCCACTGCCTTTGAGGGACATCCTGTACAACACAGTGTAGGAAAGTACCATCTTGCCTGGCATGTTACCCCCATTTTTCACTGTATATATGTTGTTTTAGTTGTATGTGTCACTGGGACCCTGGTAACCCAGGGCCCCAGTGCTCATAAGTGTGCCTGTATGTGTTACCTGTGTAGTGACTAACTGTCTCACTGAGGCTCTGCTAATCAGAACCTCAGTGGTTATGCTCTCTCATTTCTTTCCAAATTGTCACTGACAGGCTAGTGACCATTTTTACCAATTTACATTGGCTTACTGGAACACCCTTTAATCCCCTAGTATATGGTACTGAGGTACCCAGGGTATTGGGGTTCCAGGAGATCCCTATGGGCTGCAGCATTTCTTTTGCCACCCATAGGGAGCTCTGACAATTCTTACACAGGCCTGCCACTGCAGCCTGAGTGAAATAACGTCCACGTTATTTCACAGCCATTTTACACTGCACTTAAGTAACTTATAAGTCACCTATATGTCTAACCTTTACCTGGTAAAGGTTAGGTGCAAAGTTACTTAGTGTGAGGGCACCCTGGCACTAGCCAAGGTGCCCCCACATTGTTCAGAGCCAATTCACTGAACTTTGTGAGTGCGGGGACACCATTACACGCGTGCACTACATATAGGTCACTACCTATATGTAGCTTCTCCATGGTAACTCCGAATATGGCCATGTAACATGTCTATGATCATGGAATTGCCCCCTCTATGCCATCCTGGCATTTTTGGTACAATTCCATAATCCCAGTGGTCTGTAGCACAGACCCTGGTACTGCCAGACTGCCCTTCCTGGGGTTTCTCTGCAGCTGCTGCTGCTGCCAACCCCTCAGACAGGCATCTGCCCTCCTGGGGTCCAGCCAGGCCTGGCCCAGGATGACAGAACAAAGAACTTCCTCTGAGAGAGGGTGTGACACCCTCTCCCTTTGGAAAATGGTGTGAAGGCAGGGGAGGAGTAGCCTCCCCCAGCCTCTGGAAATGCTTTGTTGGGCACAGAGGTGCCCAATTCTGCATAAGCCAGTCTACACCGGTTCAGGGACCCCTTAGCCCCTGCTCTGGCGCGAAACTGGACAAAGGAAAGGGGAGTGACCACTCCCCTGACCTGCACCTCCCCTGGGAGGTGTCCAGAGCTCCTCCAGTGTGCTCCAGACCTCTGCCATCTTGGAAACAGAGGTGCTGCTGGCACACTGGACTGCTCTGAGTGGCCAGTGCCACCAGGTGACGTCAGAGACTCCTTGTGATAGGCTCTTTCAGGTGTTAGTAGCCTTTCCTCTCTCCTAGGTAGCCAAACCCTCTTTTCTGGCTATTTAGGGTCTCTGTCTCTGGGGAAACTGTAGATAACGAATGCATGAGCTCAGCCGAGTTCCTCTGCATCTCCCTCTTCACCTTCTGATAAGGAATCGACCGCTGACCGCGCTGGAAGCCTGCAAACCTGCAACATAGTAGCAAAGACGACTACTGCAACTCTGTAACGCTGATCCTGCCGCCTTCTCGACTGTTTTCCTGCTTGTGCATGCTGTGGGGGTAGCCTGCCTCCTCTCTGCACCAGAAGCTCCGAAGAAATCTCCCGTGGGTCGACGGAATCTTCCCCCTGCAACCGCAGGCACCAAAAAGCTGCATCTCCGGTCCCTTGGGTCTCCTCTCAGCACGACGAGCGAGGTCCCTCGAATCCAGCGACACCGTCCAAGTGACCCCCACAGTCCAGTGACTCTTCAGCCCAAGTTTGGTGGAGGTAAGTCCTTGCCTCACTTCGCTGGGCTGCATTGCTGGGAACCGCGACTTTGCAAGCTTCTCCGGCCCCTGTGCACTTCCGGCGGAAATCCTGTGTGCACAGCCAAGCCTGGGTCCACGGCACTCTAACCTGCATTGCACGACTTTCTAAGTTGGTCTCCGGCGACGTGGGACTCCTTTGTGCAACTTCGGCGAGCACCGTTTCACGCATCCTCGTAGTGCCTGTTTCTGGCACTTCTCCGGGTGCTACCTGCTTCAGTGAGGGCTCTTTGTCTTGCTCGACGTCCCCTCTCTCTGCAGGTCCAATTTGCGACCTTCTGGTCCCTCCTGGGCCCCAGCAGCGTCCAAAAACGCCAAACGCAAGATTTGCGTGTAGCAAGGCTGGTTGGCGTCCATCCGGCGGGAAAACACTTCTGCACGACTCTCCAAGGCGTGGGGGATCCATCCTCCAAAGGGGAAGTCTCTAGCCCTTGTCGTTCCTGCAGTATTCACAGTTCTTCAGCCCAGTAAGAGCTTCTTTGCACCAACCGCTGGCATTTCTTGGGCATCTGCCCATCTCCGAGCTGCTTGTGACTTTTGGACTTGGTCCCCTTGTTCCACAGGTACCCTCAGTCAGGAATCCATCGTTGTTGCATTGCTGATTTGTGTTTTCCTTGCATTTTCCCTCTAACACGACTATTTTGTCCTTAGGGGAACTTTAGTGCAATTTGCACTCACTTTTCAGGGTCTTGGGGAGGGTTATTTTGCTAACTCTCACTATTTTCTAATAGTCCCAGCAACCCTCTACAAGGTCACATAGGTTTGGGGTCCATTTGTGGTTCGCATTCCACTTTTGGAGTATATGGTTTGTGTTGCCCCTATCCCTATGTTTCCCCATTGCATCCTATTGTAACTATACATTGTTTGCACTGTTTTCTAAGACTATACTGCATATTTTTGCTATTGTGTATATATATCTTGTGTATATTTCCTATCCTCTCACTGAGGGTACACTCTAAGATACTTTGGCATATTGTCATAAAAATAAAGTACCTTTATTTTTAGTATAACTGTGTATTGTGTTTTCTTATGATATTGTGCATATGACACTAAGTGGTACTGTAGTAGCTTCACACGTCTCCTAGTTCAGCCTGAGCTGCTCTGCTAAGCTACCATTATCTATCAGCCTAAGCTGCTAGACACCCTATACACTAATAAGGGATAACTGGGCCTGGTGCAAGGTGCAAGTACCCCTTGGTACTCACTACAAGCAAGTCCAGCCTCCTACATTGGTTGTGCAGTGGTGGGATAAGTGCTTTGAGACTACTTACCACTCTTGTCATTGTACTTTTCATAAGAGAAAAATATACAAAACAAGGTCAGTGTATATACACATAGCCAAAAAGTTTTGCATTTCCTCTTTTCACTCTTTTCTAAGTGCTGAAAAGTACTTCTAAACTTTCAAAAAGTTCTTAAAAGTTTAAAAAGTTTTTTTTCTGTCTTTCCAAAAAGTTCTGAAAACTTTTTTCTCTTTGTCTATCACTTTAACTCTCTCTAAAAATGTCTGGCACAGGCCAAAAAGTTGAACTGTCCAAACTTGCATATGATCACCTTAGCTGGAAAGGAGCAAGGAGTCTCTGCATAGAGAGAGGTTTGAGTGTAGGGAAGAATCCTTCTTTAGAACTGTTAATCAATATGCTTAGAGTACAGGATAAGGCCATAAGTGCCCAATCTGTAGAAAAAGTAGCTAATGGTTCTCAATCTGATCCAGGGACTCCCCCAGGAAAAGGTTCAGGAAAGAAACTTCTCAGCCTGCCCATTACTAGACAGTCTAGCATAGTTGGTACAGAGGTTGAATCACATCATACTGATGATGTGCTCTCACATTATGCTGGTAGCCAAGCTGTTAGGGTGCCCTCTGTAAGGGACAGGTCTCCTTCTGTTCATTCCCATCATACCTCTGTATCTAGAAATGTCCCTCCCACCCACCCTGATGACAGATTGTTAGAAAGGGAGCTCAATAGATTGAGAGTGGAACAAACCAGACTGAAGCTCAAGAAGCAACAGCTGGATTTGGATAGACAGTCTTTAGAAATAGAGAGGGAAAGACAGAAGATGGGTTTAGATACCCATGGTGGCAGCAGCAGTATTCCCCATAGTCATCCTGCAAAAGAGCATGATTCCAGGAATCTGCATAAGATAGTTCCCCCTTACAAGGAGGGGGATGACATTAACAAGTGGTTTGCTGCACTTGAGAGGGCCTGTGCTGTACAGGATGTCCCTCAAAAGCAGTGGGCTGCTATCCTATGGCTATCATTTACTGGAAAAGGTAGGGATAGGCTCCTTACTGTAAAAGAAAATGATGCTAACAATTTCCAAGTTCTTAAGAATGCACTCCTGGATGGTTATGGCTTAACCACTGAACAGTACAGGATAAAGTTCAGAGATACCAAAAAGGAGTCTTCACAAGACTGGGTTGATTTCATTGACCAGGCAGTGAAGGCCTTGGAGGGGTGGTTACATGGCAGTAAAGTTACTGATTATGACAGCCTGTATAACTTGATCCTGAGAGAGCATATTCTTAATAATTGTGTGTCTGATTTGTTGCACCATTACTTGGTGGACTCTGATCTGACCTCTCCCCAAGAATTGGGAAAGAAGGCAGACAAATGGGTCAGAACAAGAGTGAACAGAAAAGTTCATACAGGGGGTGACAAAGATGGCAACAAAAAGAAGGATGGTAAGTCTTCTGACAAGGGTGGGGACAAATCTAAAAATGAGTCTTCATCAGGCCCACAAAAACACTCTGGTGGGGGTGGTGGGCCCAAATCCTCCTTTAATCAGAACAAGGAAAAGAAACCATGGTGCTATTTATGTAAGATAAAAGGCCATTGGACAACAGATCCCAGTTGTCCAAAGAAAGGCACCACAGCTCCTACCACTACAACCCCTACTGCTACACCTAGTGTCCCTACTAATAGCAGTGGTGGTGGGAGCAAACCTACTAATAGCCAATCCAAGGGAGTAGCTGGGCTCACTTTTGGTAATTTAGTTGGGGTTGGTCTGATTAGGGAGACCACAGAGGCTACTTTAGTCTCTGAAGGGGCTATTGACTTAGCCACTTTGGTTGCTTGCCCCCATAACTTGGAGAAGTACAAGCAACTAACCCTAATAAATGGTGTTGAGGTCCAGGCCTACAGGGACACAGGTGCCAGTGTCACAATGGTGATTGAGAAACTGGTGCACCCTGAACAACACATACTTGGACACCAGTACCAAGTAACCGATGCTCACAACATAACACAAAGCCACCCCATGGCTGTTGTAAATCTCAACTGGGGGGGGGTATCTGGTCCAAAGAAAGTTGTGGTAGCTTCAGATTTACCTGTAGACTGTCTATTAGGGAACGATTTGGAGACATCAGCTTGCTCAGATGTGGAGTTGGAGGCCCATGCAGCAATGCTGGGCATCCCAGGGCATATTTTTGCTTTGACAAGGGCTCAGGCCAAAAAGCAAAAAGGACAGGGAAGCTTGGATCCTGGAACAATGGACCAAGTGCTCCCTAAAGCTAGGGCTAGTAGAAGCAAACCACTTCCTACTATCCCTCCCTCTACAGTGGATTCTACTTCTGAGGAAGAAGAATTCCCTCCCTGTGCAGAACCTACACCAGAGGAGCTGGAAGCAGACACTGCTGAGCTTTTGGGTGAAGGGGGGCCTGCCAGAGAGGAGCTGAGTGTGGCACAGCAAACCTGTCCCACATTAGAGGGTCTCAGACAGCAAGCTGTCAAACAGGCTAATGGGGATGTCAGTGACTCACACAGAGTTTACTGGGAGGACAACCTCTTGTACACTGAGCATAGGGATCCTAAACCTGGAGCTGCCAGGAGATTAGTGATTCCTCAGGAGTACAGGAAGTTCCTCCTAACACTGGCACATGACATTCCCTTAGCTGGGCACCTGGGTCAAATGAAAACTTGGGACAGATTGGTACCATTGTTTCATTGGCCTAGGATGTCTGAGGACACAAAAGAATTTTGTAAGTCCTGTGAAACCTGTCAAGCCAGTGGCAAGATAGGTGGCACTCCAAAGGCACCCCTTATCCCACTGCCTGTGGTTGGGGTTCCCTTTGAAAGGGTAGGGGTTGACATAGTTGGCCCCCTTGACCCTCCTACTGCTTCAGGCAATAGGTTTATCTTGGTGGTAGTGGACCATGCCACAAGATATCCTGAAGCTATTCCTTTAAGGACCACTACAGCTCCTGCAGTGGCAAAGGCCCTCCTGGGAATATTTTCCAGGGTGGGCTTCCCAAAGGAAGTAGTATCAGACAGGGGAAGCAATTTCATGTCTGCATACTTAAAGGCCATGTGGAAGGAGTGTGGTGTAACTTACAAGTTCACAACACCCTATCATCCACAAACAAATGGACTGGTGGAGAGATTTAATAAAACTCTCAAAGGCATGATTATGGGACTCCCTGAAAAACTCCGCAGGAGATGGGATATCCTTCTACCATGCCTCCTTTTTGCCTACAGGGAGGTACCCCAGAAAGGAGTGGGCTTCAGCCCCTTTGAACTTCTTTTTGGACACCCTGTTAGGGGTCCACTCACACTTGTAAAGGAGGGTTGGGAACAACCTTTAAAAGCTCCTAAGCAGGATATTGTGGATTATGTACTTGGCCTCAGATCAAGGATGGCTGAGTACATGAAAAAGGCCAGTAAAAACCTTCAGGCCAGCCAAGAGCTCCAGAAGCAATGGCATGATCAGAAGGCTGTTTTGGTTCAGTACCAACCAGGGCAGAAAGTGTGGGTCTTGGAGCCTGTGGCCCCAAGAGCACTCCAAGATAAATGGAGTGGTCCACACACAATTGTTGAAAAGAAGGGTGAAGTCACCTACTTGGTTGACTTAGGCACTGCCAGGAGTCCCCTTAGGGTGCTCCATGTCAACCGCCTGAAACCCTACTATGACAGGGCTGATCTCACCCTGCTCATGGCAACAGATGAGGGACAGGAAGAAGACAGTGATCCTCTACCTGATCTCTTCTCTTCCACAGAACAAGATGCTCTTGTGGAAGGGGTAGTTTTGGCTGATTGTCTTACTGCTGAGCAGAAAGATAATTGCATAAATCTCCTAGGACAATTTTCAGAACTCTTCTCCATTGTGCCAGGCACCACTTCTTGGTGTGAGCACACTATAGATACTGGAGACAGTTTACCTGTCAAAAGTAAGATCTATAGGCAGCCTGACCATGTCAGGGACTGCATAAAGCAAGAGGTTCAGAAAATGTTGGAACTAGGAGTGGTTGAGCACTCTGACAGTCCATGGGCTTCTCCTGTGGTACTGGTACCAAAACCCAATTCTAAAGATGGAAAGAAGGAAATGAGGTTTTGTGTAGACTATAGAGGTCTCAACTTGGTAACCAAAACAGATGCTCACCCTATACCCAGGGCAGATGAGCTAATAGATACACTGGCATCTGCCAAGTATCTAAGCACTTTTGATTTGACTGCAGGGTATTGGCAGATCAAAATGTCAGAAGATGCTAAACCTAAAACTGCATTTTCTACCATTGGAGGACATTACCAGTTTACTGTAATGCCTTTTGGTTTGAAAAATGCACCTGCCACTTTTCAGAGGTTGGTGAACACAGTCCTGCAAGGGCTGGAAGCTTTCAGTGCAGCATATTTGGATGATATAGCTGTCTTTAGCTCCAGCTGGGATGATCACCTGGTCCACCTATGGAAAGTTTTGGAGGCCCTGCAAAAGGCAGGCCTCACTATCAAGGCTTCAAAGTGCCAGATAGGGCAGGGTAAGGTGGTTTATCTGGGACACCTTGTTGGTGGGGAACAGATTGCACCACTTCAGGGGAAAATCCAAACTATTATTGATTGGGTTCCCCCTACCACTCAGACTCAGGTGAGAGCCTTCCTAGGCCTCACTGGGTATTACAGGAGGTTCATTAAGAACTATGGCTCCATTGCAGCCCCTCTTAATGACCTCACATCCAAGAAAATGCCTAAAAAGGTATTATGGACAGCAAACTGTCAGAAAGCTTTTGAGGAGCTGAAGCAGGCCATGTGCTCTGCACCTGTCCTGAAAAGCCCTTGTTACTCTAAAAAATTCTATGTCCAAACTGATGCATCTGAATTAGGAGTAGGGGCAGTCCTATCACAACTTAATTCTGAGGGCCAGGATCAACCTGTTGCTTTTATTAGTAGAAGGTTGACCCCTAGAGAAAAGCGTTGGTCTGCCATTGAGAGGGAGGCCTTTGCTGTGGTCTGGGCTCTGAAGAAGTTGAGGCCATACCTGTTTGGCACTCACTTCATTGTTCAGACAGACCACAAACCTCTACTTTGGCTAAAACAAATGAAAGGTGAAAATCCTAAATTGTTGAGGTGGTCCATATCCCTACAGGGAATGGACTATACAGTGGAACATAGACCTGGGAGTAGCCACTCCAATGCAGATGGACTCTCCAGATATTTCCACTTAGACAATGAAGACTCATCAGGTAATGGCTAGTCTTATTGTCCTTCGTTTGGGGGGGGGTTGTGTAGGAAAGTACCATCTTGCCTGGCATGTTACCCCCATTTTTCACTGTATATATGTTGTTTTAGTTGTATGTGTCACTGGGACCCTGGTAACCCAGGGCCCCAGTGCTCATAAGTGTGCCTGTATGTGTTACCTGTGTAGTGACTAACTGTCTCACTGAGGCTCTGCTAATCAGAACCTCAGTGGTTATGCTCTCTCATTTCTTTCCAAATTGTCACTGACAGGCTAGTGACCATTTTTACCAATTTACATTGGCTTACTGGAACACCCTTATAATCCCCTAGTATATGGTACTGAGGTACCCAGGGTATTGGGGTTCCAGGAGATCCCTATGGGCTGCAGCATTTCTTTTGCCACCCATAGGGAGCTCTGACAATTCTTACACAGGCCTGCCACTGCAGCCTGAGTGAAATAACGTCCACGTTATTTCACAGCCATTTTACACTGCACTTAAGTAACTTATAAGTCACCTATATGTCTAACCTTTACCTGGTAAAGGTTAGGTGCAAAGTTACTTAGTGTGAGGGCACCCTGGCACTAGCCAAGGTGCCCCCACATTGTTCAGAGACAATTCACTGAACTTTGTGAGTGCGGGGACACCATTACACGCGTGCACTACATATAGGTCACTACCTATATGTAGCTTCACCATGGTAACTCCGAATATGGCCATGTAACATGTCTATGATCATGGAATTGCCCCCTCTATGCCATTCTGGCATTTTTGTTACAATTCCATAATCCCAGTGGTCTGTAGCACAGACCCTGGTACTGCCAGACTGCCCTTCCTGGGGTTTCTCTGCAGCTGCTGCTGCTGCCAACCCCTCAGACAGGCATCTGCCCTCCTGGGGTCCAGCCAGGCCTGGCCCAGGATGACAGAACAAAGAACTTCCTCTGAGAGAGGGTGTGACACCCTCTCCCTTTGGAAAATGGTGTGAAGGCAGGGGAGGAGTAGCCTCCCCCAGCCTCTGGAAATGCTTTGTTGGGCACAGAGGTGCCCAATTCTGCATAAGCCAGTCTACACCGGTTCAGGGACCCCTTAGCCCCTGCTCTGGCGCGAAACTGGACAAAGGAAAGGGGAGTGACCACTCCCCTGACCTGCACCTCCCCTGGGAGGTGTCCAGAGCTCCTCCAGTGTGCTCCAGACCTCTGCCATCTTGGAAACAGAGGTGCTGCTGGCACACTGGACTGCTCTGAGTGGCCAGTGCCACCAGGTGACGTCAGAGACTCCTTGTGATAGGCTCCTTCAGGTGTTAGTAGCCTTTCCTCTCTCCTAGGTAGCCAAACCCTCTTTTCTGGCTATTTAGGGTCTCTGTCTCTGGGGAAACTGTAGATAACGAATGCATGAGCTCAGCCGAGTTCCTCTGCATCTCCCTCTTCACCTTCTGATAAGGAATCGACCGCTGACCGCGCTGGAAGCCTGCAAACCTGCAACATAGTAGCAAAGACGACTACTGCAACTCTGTAACGCTGATCCTGCCGCCTTCTCGACTGTTTTCCTGCTTGTGCATGCTGTGGGGGTAGCCTGCCTCCTCTCTGCACCAGAAGCTCCGAAGAAATCTCCCGTGGGTCGACGGAATCTTCCCCCTGCAACCGCAGGCACCAAAAAGCTGCATCTCCGGTCCCTTGGGTCTCCTCTCAGCACGACGAGCGAGGTCCCTCGAATCCAGCGACACCGTCCAAGTGACCCCCACAGTCCAGTGACTCTTCAGCCCAAGTTTGGTGGAGGTAAGTCCTTGCCTCACCTCGCTGGGCTGCATTGCTGGGAACCGCGACTTTGCAAGCTTCTCCGGCCCCTGTGCACTTCCGGCGGAAATCCTGTGTGCACAGCCAAGCCTGGGTCCACGGCACTCTAACCTGCATTGCACGACTTTCTAAGTTGGTCTCCGGCGACGTGGGACTCCTTTGTGCAACTTCAGCGAGCACCGTTTCACGCATCCTCGTAGTGCCTGTTTCTGGCACTTCTCCGGGTGCTACCTGCTTCAGTGAGGGCTCTTTGTCTTGCTCGACGTCCCCTCTCTCTGCAGGTCCAATTTGCGACCTTCTGGTCCCTCCTGGGCCCCAGCAGCGTCCAAAAACGCCAAACGCACGATTTGCGTGTAGCAAGGCTGGTTGGCGTCCATCCGGCGGGAAAACACTTCTGCACGACTCTGCAAGGCGTGGGGGATCCATCCTCCAAAGGGGAAGTCTCTAGCCCTTGTCGTTCCTGCAGTATTCACAGTTCTTCAGCCCAGTAAGAGCTTCTTTGCACCAACCGCTGGCATTTCTTGGGCATCTGCCCATCTCCGAGCTGCTTGTGACTTTTGGACTTGGTCCCCTTGTTCCACAGGTACCCTCAGTCAGGAATCCATCGTTGTTGCATTGCTGATTTGTGTTTTCCTTGCATTTTCCCTCTAACACGACTATTTTGTCCTTAGGGGAACTTTAGTGCACTTTGCACTCACTTTTCAGGGTCTTGGGGAGGGTTATTTTGCTAACTCTCACTATTTTCTAATAGTCCCAGCGACCCTCTACAAGGTCACATAGGTTTGGGGTCCATTCGTGGTTCGCATTCCACTTTTGGAGTATATGGTTTGTGTTGCCCCTATCCCTATGTTTCCCCATTGCATCCTATTGTAACTATACATTGTTTGCACTGTTTTCTAAGACTATACTGCATATTTTTGCTATTGTGTATATATATCTTGTGTATATTTCCTATCCTCTCACTGAGGGTACACTCTAAGATACTTTGGCATATTGTCATAAAAATAAAGTACCTTTATTTTTAGTATAACTGTGTATTGTGTTTTCTTATGATATTGTGCATATGACACTAAGTGGTACTGTAGTAGCTTCACACGTCTCCTAGTTCAGCCTGAGCTGCTCTGCTAAGCTACCATTATCTATCAGCCTAAGCTGCTAGACACCCTATACACTAATAAGGGATAACTGGGCCTGGTGCAAGGTGCAAGTACCCCTTGGTACTCACTACAAGCCAGTCCAGCCTCCTACACACAGGCCCTCTCAAGTGCAGCAAACCACTTGTTAATGTCATCCCCCTCCTTATAAGGGGGAACTATCTTCTGCAGATTCCTGGAATCATGCTCTTTTGCAGGATGACTATGGGGAATACTGCTGCTGCCACCATGGGTTTCTAGACCCAACTTCTGTCTTTCCTTCTCTAGTTCAAAAGACTGTCTATCCAAATCCAGCTGTTGCTTTTTAAGCTTCAGTCTGGTTTGTTCCACCCTCAACTTATTGAGTTCCCTTTCTAACATTCTGTCATCAGGGTTGGTGGGAGGGACATTCCTAGATACAGAGGTATGATGGGAATGAACAGAAGGAGACCTGTCCCTTACAGAAGCCACCCTAACAGCTTGGCTAACAGAAACATTGCTACCAGTATGGTGAGAATAAATGATTTTGCTATGATGTGAGACAACACTATTTGTATGGTGTGGCTCATCATCATTACCAACTATGCTAGACTGTCTAGTAATGGGCAGGCTAGGAAGTTTCTTTCCTAAATCTTTTCCTGGGGGAGTCCCTGAATTAGATTGGGAACTATTAGGTACTTTTTCAACAGATGGGGCACTTATGGCCTTATCCTGTTCTCTAAGCATGTTAATAAACAGTTCCAAGGAAGGATTCTTCCCTACACTCAAACCTCTCTCTATGCAGAGACTCCTTGCTCCTTTCCAGCTAAGGTGATCATATGCAAGTTTGGACAGATCAACATTTTGGCCTGTGCCAGACATTTTTAGAGAGGGTTAAAGTGATAGAAAAAGAGAAAAAAGTTTTCAGAACTTTTTAGAAAGACAGAAAAAAAACTTTTTAAACTTTTAAGAACTTTTTGAAAGTTTAGAAGTACTTTTCAGCACTTAGAAAAGAGTGAAAAGAGGAAATGCAAAACTTTTTGGCTATGTGTATATACACTGACCTTGTTTTGTATATTTTTCTCTTATGAAAAGTACAATGACAAGAGTTTTAAGTAGTCTCAAAGCACTTATCCCACTGCTGCCACCAATGTAGGAGGCTGGACTGGCTTGTAGTGAGTACCAAGGGGTACTTGCACCTTGCACCAGGCTCAGTTATCCCTTATTAGTGTATAGGGTGTCTAGCAGCTTAGGCTGATAGATAATGGTAGCTTAGCAGAGCAGCTTAGGCTGAACTAGGAGACGGGTGAAGCTACTACAGTACCACTTAGTGTCATATACACAATATCATAAGAAAACACAATACACAGTTATACTAAAAATAAAGGTACTTTATTTTTATGACAATATGCCAAAGTATCTTAGAGTGTACCCTCAGTGAGAGGATAGGAAATATACACAAGATATATATACACGATAGCAAAAATATGCAGTATAGTCTTAGAAAACAGTGCAAACAATGTATAGTTACAATAGGATGCAATGGGGAAACATAGGGATAGGGGCAACACAAACCATATACTCCAAAAGTGGAATGCGAACCACGAATGGACCCCAAACCTATGTGACCTTGTAGAGGGTCGCTGGGACTATTAGAAAATAGTGAGAGTTAGAAAAATAACCCTCCCCAAGACCCTGAAAAGTGAGTGCAAAGTGCACTAAAGTTCCCCTAAGGACAAAGACGTTGTGTTAGAGGAATAATGCAGGAAAGACACAAACCAACAATGCAACAACTGTGGATTTCCAATCTAGGGTACCTGTGGAACAAGGGGACCAAGTCCAAAAGTCACAAGCAAGTCGGAGATGGGCATATGCCCAGGAAATGCCAGCTGCGGGTGCAAAGAAGCTTCTACTGGACAGAAGAAGCTGCGGTTTCTGCAGGAACGAAAAGGGCTAGAGACTTCCCCTTTGGTGGACGTATCCCTCTCGCCGTGGAAAGTTGTGCAGAAGTGTTTTCCCGCCGAAAGAACGCCAACAAGCCTTGCTAGTGGCAAATCGTGCGGTTAGCGTTTTTGGTTGCTGCTGTGGCCCAGGAGGGACCAGGAGGTCGCAAATTGGACCAGGAGAGAGAGGGGACGTCGTGAAAAACAAGGAGCCCTCTCAGCAGCAGGTAGCACCCGCAGAAGTGCCAGAAACAGGCACTACGAGGATGCGTGAAACGGTGCTCACCCGAAGTCGCACAAAGGAGTCCCACGTCGCCGGAGACCAACTTAGAAAGTCGTGCAATGCAGGTTAGAGTACCGTGGACCCAGGCTTGGCTGTGCACGAAGGATTTCTGCCTGAAGTGCACAGGGGCCGGAGTAGCTGCAAAAGTCGCGATTCCCAGCAATGCAGCCCAGCGAGGTGAGGCAAGGACTTACCTCCACCAAACTTGGACTGAAGAGTCACTGGACTGTGGGGGTCACTTGGACAGAGTCACTGGATTCGTGGGACCTCGCTCGTCGTGCTGAGAGGAGACCCAAGGGACCGGTAATGCAGCTTTTTGGTGCCTGCGGTTGCAGGAGGAAGATTCCGTCGACCCACGGGAGATTTCTTCGGAGCTTCTGGTGCAGAGAGGAGGCAGACTACCCCCACAGCATGCACAAGCAGGAAAACAGTCGAGAAGGCGGCAGGATCAGCGTTACAGAGTTGCAGTAGTCGTCTTTGCTACTATGTTGCAGGTTTGCAGGCTTCCAGCGCGGTCAGCAGTCGATTCCTTGGCAGAAGGTGAAGAGAGAGATGCAGAGGAACTCGGATGAGCTCTTGCATTCGTTATCTAAAGTTTCCCCAGAGACAGAGACCCTAAATAGCCAGAAAAGAGGGTTTGGCTACTTAGGAGAGAGGATAGGCTAGCAACACCTGAAGGAGCCTATCACAAGGAGTCTCTGATGTCACCTGGTGGCACTGGCCACTCAGAGCAGTCCAGTGTGCCAGCAGCACCTCTGTTTCCAAGATGGCAGAGGTCTGGAGCACACTGGAGGAGCTCTGGGCACCTCCCAGGGGAGGTGCAGGTCAGGGGAGTGGTCACTCCCCTTTCCTTTGTCCAGTTTCGCGCCAGAGCAGGGCTAAGGGGTCCCCTGAACCGGTGTAGACTGGCTTATGCAGAATTGGGCACATCTGTGCCCAACAAAGAATTTCCAGAGGCTGGGGGAGGCTACTCCTCCCCTGCCTTCACACCATTTTCCAAAGGGAGAGGGTGTCACACCCTCTCTCAGAGGAAGTTCTTTGTTCTGCCATCCTGGGCCAGGCCTGGCTGGACCCGAGGAGGGCAGATGCCTGTCTTAGGGGTTGGCAGCAGCAGCTGCAGTGAAACCCCAGGAAGGGCAGTTTGGCAGTACCAGGGTCTGTGCTACAGACCACTGGGATCATGGGAGTGTGCCAACTATGCCAGGATGGCATAGAGGGGGCAATTCCATGATCATAGACATGTTACATGGCCATATTCGGAGTTACCATTGTGAAGCTACATATAGGTAGTGGCCTATATGTAGTGCACGCGTGTAATGGTGTCCCCGCACTCACAAAGTTCAGGGAATTGGCTCTGAACAATGTGGGGGCACCTTGGCTAGTGCCAGGGTGCCCTCACACTAAGTAACTTTGCACCTAACCTTTACCAGGTAAAGGTTAGACATATAGGTGACTTATAAGTTACTTAAGTGCAGTGTAAAATGGCTGTGAAATAACGTGGACGTTATTTCACTCAGGCTGCAGTGGCAGGCCTGTGTAAGAATTGTCAGAGCTCCCTATGGGTGGCAAAAGAAATGCTGCAGCCCATAGGGATCTCCTGGAACCCCAATACCCTGGGTACCTCAGTACCATATACTAGGGAATTATAAGGGTGTTCCAGTAAGCCAATGTAAATTGGTAAAATGGTCACTAGCCTGTTAGTGACAATTTGGAAAGAAATGAGAGAGCATAACCACTGAGGTTCTGATTAGCAGAGCCTCAGTGAGACAGTTAGTCACTACACAGGTAACACATTCAGGCACACTTATGAGCACTGGGGCCCTGGGTTACCAGGGTCCCAGTGACACATACAACTAAACCAACATATATACAGTGAAAAATGGGGGTAACATGCCAGGCAAGATGGTACTTTCCTACAATCACCGGTCCTCTGTGTCTCCTCTCAGCAGGAGGAGCGAGGTCCCTTGAACTCAGCAACTCTGTCCAAGTGACTCCCACAGTCCAGTGACTCTTCAGTCCAAGTTTGGTGGAGGTAAGTCCTTGCCTCCCCACGCTAGACTGCATTGCTGGGAACCGCGTGTTTTGCAGCTACTCCTGCTCCTTTGCACTCTCCGAGGATTTCCTTTGTGCACAGCCAAGTCTGGGTCCCCGGCACGCTAACCTGCATTGCACAACCTCCTGAGTTGTCCTCCGGTGTCGTGGGACTCTCTTGTGCAACTTCTGGTGAGCACCGATTCACTCCACTTCGTAGTGCCTGTTCCGGCACTTCTGCGGGTGCTGCTTGCTTCTGAGTGGGCTCTTTGTCTTGCTGGACGCCCCCTCTGTCTCCTCACGCAATTGGTGACATCCTGGTCCCTCCTGGGCCACAGCAGCACCAAAAACCCTTACCACGAGCTTTACAGCTAGCAAGGCTTGTTTGTGCTCTTTCTGCGGGAAAACACTTCTGCACGACTCTTCACGACGTGGGACATCCATCCTCCAAAGGGGAAGTTTCTAGCCCTTGTCGTTCTTGCAGAATCCTCAGCTTCTACCATCCGGTGGCAGCTTCTTTGCACCCACAGCTGGCATTTCCTGGGCATCTGCCCACTCCCGACTTGATCGTGACTTTTGGACTTGGTCCCCTTCTTCCACAGGTACTCTCATCTGGAAATCCATTGTTGTTGCATTGCTGGTGTTGGTCTTTCCTGCAGAATTCCCCTATCACGACTTCTGTGCTCTTTGGGGAACTTAGGTGCACTTTGCACCCACTTTTCAGGGTCTTGGGGTGGGCTATTTTTCTAACCCTCACTGTTTTCTTACAGTCCCAGCGACCCTCTACAAGGTCACATAGGTTTGGGGTCCATTCGTGGTTCGCATTCCACTTCTAGGGTATATGGTTTGTGTTGCCCCTATCCCTATGTGCCCCCATTGCATTCTATTGTGACTATACATTGTTTGCACTGTTTTCTATTGCTATTACTGCATATTTTGGTATTGTGTACATATATCTTGTGTATATTTGCTATCCTCATACTGAGGGGTACTCACTGAGATACTTTGGCATATTGTCATAAAAATAAAGTACCTTCATTTTTAGTATATCTGTGTATTGTGTTTTCTTATGATATTGTGCAAGTGACACTAGTGTCACTCGTCTCCTAGTTCAGCCTAAGCTGCTCTGCTGAGATACCTTTTCTATCAGCCTAAGCTGCTAGACACCACTCTACACTAATAAGGGATACCTAGACATGGTGCAAGGTGTAAGTACCCCTTGGTACCCACTACAAGCCAGGCCAGCCTCCTACATTGGTTGTGCAGCGGTGGGATAAGTACTTTGCAACTACCTACCACTTTGTCATATTGTACTTTTCATAAGAGAAAAATATACAAAGCAAGTTCAGTGTATGTACACCTAACCAAAAAGTTTTGCTTTTCTCCTATCACTTCTTTACTAAGTGCTGAAAAGTACCTCTAAACTTTCCAAAAAGTTCTTAAAAAGTTTTAAACGTTTTTTTTTCTGTTCTTTAAAAAGTTCTGAAACTTTTTCTTTCTTTTTCTGTCCCTTAAACCTATTCTATCATGTCTGGTACAGGCCAAACTCTTGACCTGGCCAGCATAGCTTATGACAACCTTAGCTGGAAGGAAGCAAGGAGTCTCTGTGTTGATAGAGGTTTAGGGGTAGGGAAGAATCCCTCAAGACAACTGTTAGTTAATATGCTCATTGAACAAGATAAGACCTTAGGGGGCACTTCTGGTGAGAAATTAGCTGATGGTTCCCACTCTGATTCTGGGGCACCCCCAGTGAAAGATTTGGGATGGAATCTTTCCAACCTGCCCCTTAGCAGGCCACCTAGCAGGGCTGGTACTTATGTGAGTTCTCATCACAGTATAGAGATTACTCCTTTAGGCCAGGTTGTTAGAGTGCAATCTGTTAGGGACAGGTCTCCCTCTGTTCATTCACACCATTCTTCTGTGTCAAGGCATGCCCAACCCACCCACCCTGATGACAGAGTGTTAGAAAGGGAACTCAATAGAATGAGAGTGGAAGAGTCCAGGCTGAAGCTTAAAAAGCAACAGCTGGATCTAGACAGGGAAGCATTTGACTTAGAAAAAGAAAGGCAGAGGTTGGGGTTTGGACCCCATGGTGGCAGAAGCAGTATTCCAAATAGTCATCCTGCAAAAGAGCATGATTCTAGGAATCTGCATAAGATAGTTCCCCCTTACAAGGAGGGGGATGACATTAACAAGTGGTTTGCTGCACTTGAGAGGGCCTGTGTTGTACAGGAGGTCCCTCAAAGGCAGTGGGCTGCTATTCTATGGCTATCTTTCAGTGGAAAGGGTAGGGATAGGCTCCTTACCGTTAAGGAAAGTGATGCCAATAATTTTTCAGTTCTTAAAATGCACTCCTTGATGGTTATGGCTTAACCACTGAACAGTACAGGATCAAGTTCAGAGAAACCAAAAAGGAGTCTTCACAAGACTGGGTAGACTTTGTTGGCCATTCAGTGAAGGCCTTGGAGGGGTGGTTACATGGCAGTAAAGTTTCTGACTATGAAAGCCTGTATAACTTAATACTGAGAGAGCATATTCTTAATAATTGTGTGTCTGATTTGTTACACCAGTACCTGGTAGACTCTGATCTGACCTCTCCCCAAGAATTGGGAAAGAAGGCAGACAAATGGGTCAGAACAAGGGTGAACAGAAAAGTTCATACAGGTGGTGAAAAGGATGGCAATATGAAAGATGGTGCGAAATGTCAAGATAAGCATGGGGATAAGGGTAAAACCAAAGATCCTTCTTCAAATCTTAAACACTCTTCAGGGGGTGGGGATAAAACAAATTCTTCCTCTTCTTCTCAACCTTCTTCTCAACCTACACAATTTAAAAGGCCTTGGTGCTTTGTGTGTAAAAACAGAGGCCAGAGGCCAGGGGATAAGTCCTGTCCAGGTAAACCCCCTGAGCCTACCACCACTAATACATCAAGCTCTAGTGCCCCTAGCAGTAGTGGTACTAGTGGTGGGACTGCTGGTAACAGTCAAGCAAAGGGTGTAGTTGGGTTCACTTATGGGTCCATCATAGAAACTGGGGTAGTCAGTCCTAAGACAGTTTCTGTCACACCTAGTGGCATTGGCCTTGCCACACTGGCTGCTTGTCCCCTTACAATGGATAAGTACAGGCAGACAGTTTCAATAAATGGTGTTTAGGCCTTGGCCTACAGGGACACAAGTGCCAGTATCACTTTGGTGACTGAAAACCTAGTGCATCCTGAACAACACATAATTGGACAACAGTATAAGATTACTGATGTCCATAACTCCACTAAATTTCTTCCCTTAGCTATAATTCAGTTTAGTTGGGGTGGAGTTACTGGCCCTAAGCAGGTGGTAGTATCACCTAGCTTACCTGTAGATTGTCTCTTAGGTAATGACCTAGAGGCCTCAGGTTGGGCTGATGTAGAGTTTTATACCCATGCAGCCATGCTGGGAATTCCTGAGGAATTGTTCCCTCTCATTTCTACTGAAATGAAAAAGCAAAGGAGAGAAGGCCTGAAAACTCAGGATCCCTCTCCAACAACAGGTAAAAAGGGTATCACAGTATTCCCTACCCACCCTACCATTCAGGATACCATTCCTGTGGTGGGAGAAACCTCTCCTGGGGTGGCACCTGTTCCAAGGGAATCATCAGCTGGCATAGCTGTACTCCCTGAGGTGGAAGTACCGCTCTGTGGGATAACTAACATTGGTGAGAAAAAGAGCACCATTTTAGTTAACATGGAGCATCCCTCCAACCCTCCCAGAGAAACTTTAGTGCAGAAACCCTGCACTGCCTCACAACACTTAGGACAGCATCCCTGCCCTAGTGTGGAGCTCATAGGACAGCATTCCTGCCCTGCTCCAACTCAAGAGAAACAGCATCCCTGTTCTCTCTTCCAGCGATATGGACAACGTTTTTGCCCAGCTATGGCTTTTCTGAGACAGCATCCCTGTCTGGCATTCTCATCACTAGAAATAGGTTCAGTGAATAATTCCCACTGCTCTAAACTAAAACTTACTGATAGAAACTCTGAAAATACATCTTCACATTGTTACTTAGCTAAAAACAGGGTGGTTTACATCCCCACAGGGAACTAACCATATAGTGGATGATAAAGGGAGTAACCAGTCTATTGCAGAGCTACTCTCTACTTATCACCACTTAGACAATAAAGTCTCAACTGGCCAAGGTTAGCCTTATTGTCCTTCGTTTGGGGGGGAGGGAGGGGGGTTGAGTGAGAAAGTGCCTCTTTCTAGCCTTGTTACCCCCACTTTTGGCCTGTTTGTGAGTGTATGTCAGGGTGTTTTCACTGTCTCACTGGGATCCTGCTAGCCAGGGCCCAGTGCTCATAGTGAACACCCTATGTTTTCAGTATGGTTGTTATGTGTCACTGGGACCCTGCTAGTCAGGACCCCAGTGTTCATAAGTTTGTGACCTATATGTATGAGTTCCCTGTGTGATGCCTAACTGTCTCACTGAGGCTCTGCTATTCAGAACCTCAGTGGTTATGCTCTCTCATTTCTTTCCAAATTGTCACTAACAGGCTAGTGACCAATTTCACCAATTTACATTGGCATACTGGAACACCCTTATAATTCCCTAGTATATGGTACTGAGGTACCCAGGGTATTGGGGTTCCAGGAGATCCCTATGGGCTGCAGCATTTCTTGTGCCACTCATAGGGAGATCTGACAATTCTTAGACAGGCCTGCCAGTGCAGCCTGAGTGAAATAACGTCCACGTTATTTCACAGCCATTTACCACTGCACTTAAGTAACTTATAAGTCACCTATATGTCTAACCTTTACCTGGTAAAGGTTGGGTGCTAAGTTACTTAGTGTGTGGGCACCCTGGCACTAGCCAAGGTGCCCCCACATTGTTCAGGGCAAATTCCCCGGACTTTGTGAGTGCGGGGACACCATTACCCGCGTGCACTACATATAGGTCACTACCTATGTGTAGCTTCACAATGGTAACTCCGAACATGGCCATGTAACATGTCTAAGATCATGGAATTTCCCCCCCCAATGCCATCCTGGTATTGGGGAGACAATCCCATGATTCCCCGGGTCTCTAGCACAGACCTGGGTACTGCCAAACTACCTTTCCAGGGGTTTCACTGCAGCTGCTGCCAACCCCTCAGACAGGTTTCTGCCCTCCTGGGGTCCAGCCAGGACTGGCCCAGGAAGGCAGAACAAAGGACTTCCTCAGAGAGAGGGTGTTACACCCTCTCCCTTTGGAAAAAGGTGTTAAGGCAGGGGAGGAGTAGCCTCCCCCAGCCTCTGGAAATGCTTTGATGGGCACAGATGGTGCCCATCTCTGCATAAGCCAGTCTACACCGGTTCAGGGATCCCTCAGCCCTGCTCTGGGGTGAAACTGGACAAAGGAAAGGGGAGTGACCACTCCCCTGACCTGCACCTCCCCTGGGAGGTGCCCAGAGCTCCTCAAGTGTGCTCCAGACCTCTGCCATCTTGGAAACAGAGGTGCTGCTGGCACACTGGACTGCTCTGAGTGGCCAGGGCCAGCAGGTGACGTCAGAGACTCCTTCTGATAGGCTCTTCCAGGTGTTGCTAGCCTATCCTCTCTCCTAAGTAGCCAAACCTCCTTTTCTGGCTATTTAGGGTTTCTGCTTTGGGGAATTCCTTAGATAACGAATGCAAGAGCTCATCAGAGTTCCTCTGCATCTCTCTCTTCACCTTCTGCCAAGGAATCCACTGCTGGCCGCGCTGGAAGCCTGCAAAACTGCAACAAAGTAGCAAAGACGACTACTGCGACCTTGTAATGCTGATCCTGCCGCCTTCTCGACTGTTTTCCTGGTGGTGCATGCTGTGGGGGTAGTCTGCCTCCTCTCTGCACTAGAAGGTCTGAAGAAATCTCCCGTGGGTCGACGGAATCTTCCCCCTGCAACCGCAGGCACCAAAGAACTGCATCACCGGTCCTCTGGGTCTCCTCTCAGCACGAGAGAGGTCCCTTGAACTCAGCAACTCTGTCCAAGTGACTCCCACAGTCCAGTGACTCTTCAGTCCAAGTTTGGTGGAGGTAAGTCCTTGCCTCCCCACGCTAGACTGCATTGCTGGGAACTGCGTGTTTTGCAGCTACTCCGGCTCCTGTGCACTCTCCGAGGATTTCCTTTGTGCACAGCCAAGCCTGGGTCCCCAGCACTCTAACCTGCATTGCACAACCTCCTGAGTTGTCCTCCGGCGTCGTGGGACTCTTTTGTGCAACTTCGGGTGAGCACCGATTCACTCCACTTCGTAGTGCCTGTTCTGCGGGTGCTGCTTGCTTCTGAGTGGGCTCTTTGTCTTGCTGGACGCCCCCTCTGTCTCCTCACGCAATTGGTGACATCCTGGTCCCTCCTGGGCCACAGCAGCATCCAAAAACCCTAACCGTGAGCTTTACAGCTAGCAAGGCTTGTTTGCGGTCTTTCTGCGGGGAAAACACTTCTGCACGACTCTTCACGACGTGGGACATCCATCCTCCAAAGGGGAAGTTTCTAGCCCTTGTCGTTCTTGCAGAATCCTCAGCTTCTACCATCCGGTGGCAGCTTCTTTGCACCCACAGCTGGCATTTCCTGGGCATCTGCCCACTCCCGACTTGATTGTGACTTTTGGACTTGGTCCCCTAGTTCCACAGGTACTCTCGTCTGGAAATCCATCATTGGTGCATTGCTGGTGTTGGTCTTTCCTGCAGAATTCCCCTATCACGACTTCTGTGCTCTTTGGGGAAGTTAGGTGCACTTTGCACCCACTTTTCAGGGTCTTGGGGTGGGCTATTTTTCTAACCCTCACTGTTTTCTTACAGTCCCAGCGACCCTCTACAAAGTCACATAGGTTTGGGGTCCATTCGTGGTTCGCATTCCACTTCTAGAGTATATGGTTTGTGTTGCCCCTATCCCTATGTGCCCCCATTGCATTCTATTGTGACTATACATTGTTTGCACTGTTTTCTATTGCTATTACTGCATATTTTGGTATTGTGTACATATATCTTGTGTATATTTGCTATCCTCATACTGAGGGTACTCACTGAGATACTTTGGCATATTGTCATAAAAATAAAGTACCTTTATTTTTAGTATATCTGTGTATTGTGTTTTCTTATGATATTGTGCAAGTGACACTAGTGGTACTGTAGGAGCTACACTCGTCTCTTAGTTCAGCCTAAGCTGCTCTGCTAAGCTACCTTTTCTATCAGCCTAAGCTGCTAGACACCCCTCTACACTAAAAAGGGAAACCTGGACCTAGTGCAAGGTGTAAGTACCCCTTGGTACCCACTACAAGCCAGGCCAGCCTCCTACATCAGTGTAATCTTTTAAGGAATGCACTTCAACTGCCAACAACCGTAGTCTGTTCTGCGCACCGAGATCTACGCTCTGCTCAAGAGGCTCACACTGGCCCCCACCTTTTTTAACCTCCTTATTACTGGAATGTGAAAAGCCAGATTCTCCTGCAACAGCTTCCTAAATTTCAATTTTATCTTGCAATAATGTGTTCTGGCTAATTTGCTCACGTAAATTCTTATTTTCATGTTCTAACTGCCTACATCTCTCATGCATTTTTCTGTAAGCAGACAAAAGTATCCGAACCCTTCTGTCAAGAATAAAAGGAACATCATTTCTTTCAAAAAGCACATTTTCTAAATATGAAAACACTTTTGCTTTATCCACGCACTCATCCCAAGACTCACAAAGTCCCGATAAACAAGAAAACATGTTTCTCACAGCACCACAAGGCAGTTTAACTTCACATGCATTTTCAAACATGGTCTGCTGTGCTTCTTTAATTTTCTAAACAACAAAAACAATTACACTTTTAAATCGTGCACCTCCAATCCCAAATTCGACTCCAAGACTGATGACTAACGCCAAAATGTTTTGCTTTCCTTAATCTTATCTTATGACCGAGCTGACAAAACTTCTCTGGAATGCACTACTTATTTTAAAGAAGACATTTATTATTATTATTTCACCATGAGGTTCCTGAGAGACGAGATTAGTAGGTTGGAATCACATGTTTAAAAGTAGTCACAACAATGAAAGCAAAATATATCAAAGTACTTCTCAATTGCAATGTACACAGCAAATACATGCGATTATATTATAGCATAACTTCAAAGCAAAGATTAAAAGTAAAAATTTCATCACCGTAGGGCCTATCACTGCTTGTCATCTTTCTCATGCCAGCAAGTTGATGACTCCTGTTCAACTGTGAGGAAGAGAATTTCCACCCAAACGGGATGCCAGGTAGCTGACGTCCGCTCCTGACTGAAGTCCTGGAAAATTTCCCCTTGCTGCTGCCCAGGGACACCGTTTAGAGCAAAAATGCTGGCTCACTGTAGGAACCGAACAAGAGCTTGGAGAGTGGCCAAGTCTCCAAATCTCACTCGTTCCCAGACTGAATAGAGAGGGTAAACAGAAAATATACACTCTCTTATCAGCTAGGGTTTGCTGTGCAAAGTACTTCTCAATTTGAAAAACACAGCTTGGTCTACCATGTGGAAAAACACAGCTCATCCCAACTGCAATGTCGAACTCCACGTTAAAGCCAATAGGCAGCTAAACTGAATACAAAAATGTAATGTCTAATGCCACGTTAAAGCCAATAGGCAGCTAACCTAAATACCAAATGTAATGTCTAATGCAACATTAAAGCCAATAGGCAGCTAAACTGAATACAGAATGTAATGTGCTCCTGATGAACATTGAACAACTAATATGCGCAGTGGTGAAACACAAAGTCATTGGTCAAACACAATTAATGGCAGAACACACCAGCAGAAGCACCTGAACAGCCGTTCAGAAGATCTGAGCACGGCGGTCGTCTCAGCACAACAAAAGAGGGTCCCACGAAGTCGGAGTCCAACCCAGCGAGTTGGGCAATACAGGACGGAGTGCTGGGGACCTGGGCTAGGCTGTGCACAAAGGAAGTCTTGCAAAAGTGCACAGAAGCCCGAGCAGCTGCAGTTCACGCAGTACACAGGATTACTGTCTGGAGTGGGGATGCAAGGACTTACCTCCACCAAATTTGGACAGAAGGGCCACTGGACTGTCGGGGACACTTGGATCCAGCTCCTGTGTTCCAGGGACCACGCTTGTCAAGATGAGAGGGGACCCAGGGTACTGGTGATGCAGAAGTATGGTGCCTGCGTTGGCAGGGGGAAGATTCCATCGACCCATGGGAGATTTCTTCTTCGCTTCCAGTGCAGGGTGAAGGCAGACAGCCCTCAGAGCATGCATCACCAGGAAAACCAGCATGGTATTGGGGTGACAATTCCATGATCCCAGACATCTTACATGGCCATGTTCAGAGTTACCAAAGTGATGCAACATATAGGTATTGACCTATATGTAGCTCACGCATGTAATGGTGTCCCCGCACTCACAGAGTCCGGGAAATTTGCCCTGAACAATGTGGGGGCACATTGGCTAGTGCCAGGGTGCCCTCACACTTAGTAACTTTGCACTTAACCTTCACTAAGTGAGGGTTAGACATATATATATATAAATATTTGGGGTTACCACTGTGAAGCTACATATAGGTATTGACCTATATGTAGTTGTAGGAAGGTAGCCTCCTTCTAGCCTTGTTACCCCCACTTTTGGCCTGTTTGTGAGTTTATGTCAGGGTATTTTAACTGTCTTACTGGGATCCTGCTAGTTAGGGCCCTGTGCTCATAGTGAAAACCCTATGTTGTCAGTATGTTTGATATATGTCACTGGGATCCTGCTAGCCAGGACCCCAGTGCTCATAAATGTTCTGCTTTCCTACTTATCTCGTATCAGAGCTTACAGAACATATCAAGAATTCACTTCTGAGTTCAAAGAAGACCTTTATTGTTGTTAATTCCTCCACACCCACAAGTTCTTGAGGGACGAATTAATAGATTTCAAGCACAAAAGTAGTCACAGCATTAAAACAAAGTATATCTCAGTACTTCTCAGTTGCAATGTACACAGCATGTTATATATATAATGCAAAGCATATAAAATCAAATACTTCACCATGTGAGAAACTATTTACAGCTTCATCTTTCTGGGGTCTGCAAGTTGATGACTCCGGTCAACTGCGAGAAAGAGATTATCTACCCACACGGGAGACTGGCAACTGGCACCAAGTTCCAGCCCGAAGTCAAGCAGATTCGAATCTAATTCTCTGAAGCCCCGAGCCATCCTTTCAAAAGCGTGCCCCCTCCTCTCAGACTCGGGAAAACTACGCAAGCCTTTGGAGACTGGCCAGATCTCCTAGACTTCTCCTCTTCCCAAGCCTGAGCAGAAAGGAAAACACCAAATGTACTCTCTCTTATCAGGTCAAGTCTGGTGTGAAGAAAACAGCTTGGTTCATCTTGTGGAAAAACACAGCTGGAAAAATACAGCTTGGATTCTCAACTGCAATGTCTAATGTCATGTCAAAGCCAATAGGCAGCTGAGCTGAATACAAAATGTAATGTCTAATATCATGTCAAAGACAATAGGCAGCTAAACTGAATACAGCATGTCAAAGCCAATAGGCAGAATACAGAATGTAATGGCTAATGCAATGTCAAAGCCAATAGGCGGCTAAACTAAATACAGAAAGTAATGGCTAATGCCATGTCAAAGCCAATAGGCGGCTAGGCTGAACAAAACATACAATGTGCTACTGGTGAACATTGAGCAACTAATATGCGCAGTGGTGAAACACAAAGTCATTGGTCAAACATCATTAATAGCATCACATTCTACCCTATGACCAATGAATTTTTGTTTCACATATCTCTTGTTTCAAAAAAAAAAAAAAAAAACATCAGCACAAAAAAAAACATTATCAGCAAGTCAGATTTGAATGATCAAAGCAATCACTGTAAAGCAATAGAAGTGGATTAACATATAGATCTCATAACCATTCACCTCAGATACATCTACACAGAAAAGACTGAAACTTTTATACTCTGAATGAGATTATAGTGTCTCTAAAATAGCAATTTAATGTAGCATGAGTACTACTCATGTAAAGGTGCACGGTCCACCTGAAAGGTTTGCTGGAAGGTAAATGAAAGTCAGAGTTCCATACGA
This sequence comes from Pleurodeles waltl, assembly GCF_031143425.1. Classification (NCBI taxonomy): domain Eukaryota; kingdom Metazoa; phylum Chordata; class Amphibia; order Caudata; family Salamandridae; genus Pleurodeles; species Pleurodeles waltl. The sequence continues at coordinate 566,694,074 of NC_090445.1, read as the reverse complement.
AAAAACACAGACAGTTAACTGTTAAGGTTGCTTAGTTCCAGTGGAAGAATGCAATCAAACAAGTTGAACTTGAACTGAAGGCGCCATTTGCGCAAAATGGATCCATGGTTCTTGCACTGTACTCAGTCAGGCTCAGGTTGGGGGTTCAGTCCCTTCCCCGACCCCACACGCACACACCCGAAGGGGGACCACACAGCACACTCAGGGACAGTGGCGAAACGTGGTAGGATCTGCAAAAGAAAAAAGTATGACTTTTCTTGCAAATAACATTTGTCATTTGAAATGTACCCTTCCTCTTTCTTTCCCTGTTTTATAATCAGCACGACGTTTTTAGGGCCCTTTGTTATTATTTCTGCAGGTTCTGGAGGGTCATCTGGGGCTTCAACCCACACCTCAGCACTGAGGTTTTTATCTGCTGCACCACAACTTCCCTTTTCTTGCACTGTCAGAAGGGCTGGGGCAGACTCCTTCTTTACCAAACCTCCATTCACTGCACTTTTGACACTTTGGGCCATTCTGTCTCCAATTTGTATGAATGAATCAGATTCTTTTCTAGGTATCAGCATAATTTTAATTTTTCCTTGGTAATCTGCAGCAATCACTCGCCCTAAAACCTGATCAATTTGCCACATCTGTCCTGGTAACTTTCCTCTCCCTAACTGCTCTGTGACTGCTTGTGGGACAGATTTCTCTTGTGCGTGCTGCCCAGTTTTTATCAAATCTAGGGGAATGTGCATCCCTCTCATCTCTGCCCACCTGTAAGTGGCTTTTTCTCCCAGCTGTTCACATTTCTGGTGCACCCACTTAGCCATCCCCACTAAGTCAGAATTCTGGGTGAACACTTCTCTCTCTGAATTTTTCTCTTTAACATCTGCAAGGGAATTGAACCAGCTAGGTACAGGCAATGTGAAAAACCAAACGGCTAAACCATTGGCAATGAACCAAGAATCAGTGTAAAAATGACACATCTCACGCAGCTCTTGCTTTAAAATCTGACACACATTGTACAACGCTGTTCCTTCTCCTGTGCCAGAAAATAACATTTCAGTCAATAAATCATTAGTCAAACAAACATGCTTTTTATCCTCAGTGGACACGAATTCAAATGGTGCACTGAATTTCACTGGTGACTCTTTTACCTGTGGTACTGTAGCCCTGTCTTGCAAGTACCAGATCGAGTGTATGATCCTAGCTAGGGGCACTCTTTTCTTCCCCTGTTCCTGATTTACATGTAAATCAGTGTTTCCCTCTTGCACTGCGCAGAAACCTAAAGTCTGCATTATTTCATTTGCCAAATCACAAGCGCGCAGCTGCTTATAATTTTTCTTAGTGACCATATACCAAAGTGTTAGGATTTCACTCAGATGAGGGCTATTCTGTTTCCAAAAATCAAACAAGCTAATGAAACTCGGTGTCTCTTGCTTAGTGCAAACAGAAAGAAACTCTAAAATCTTTCGTTTTACTTGTGCATTTTGCGATGGTACCTCGTAAATCACATTCTGAGCTCCGTCCGTGTTATCAGTTAAGGAATGCACTTTGACTGCCAAAAAACCTGGCTCACAGGAAGGCTCAGAGTAGCTCGAAGCTGTCTTAACCCCCTCATTACTGGAATGGGAAAAGACAGATTCTTCTAAAACAGCATTTTTATACATTTCAGCATTATCTTGCATTAATGTATTCTGGCTAATTTGCTCACGTAAATTCTTATTTTCATGTTCTAACTGCCTACATTTCTCCTGCATTTCTCTGTAAGCAGATAAAAGTATCCAAACCCTTCTGTCAAAAACAAAAGGAACATCATCGCTTCCAAAAGGCACATTTTCTAAATATGCTTCATCACAACAAAACATGTTTCTCACAGCACCATCAGGCAGTTTAACTACACATGCATTTTCAAACATGGTCTGCCGTGCTTCTGTAATTCTCCAAACAACAAAAAAACAATTACACTTTTAAATTGTACACGAGAAATCTATAATTCGACTCTACCCCACTTCTGGTAACAAAATGTTCTGCTTTCCCACTTATCTCGTATCAGAGCTTACAGAACATATCAAGAATGCACTTCTGAGTTCAAAGAAGACCTTTATTGTTGTTAATTCCTCCACACCCACAAGTTCTTGAGGGATGAATTAATAGATTTCAAGCACAAAAGTAGTCACAGCATTAAAACAAAGTATATCTCAGTACTTCTCAGTTGCAATGTACACAGCAGGTTATATATATAATGCAAAGCATATACAATCAAATACTTCACCGTGTGAGAAACTATTTACAGCTTCATCTTTCTGGGGTCTGCAAGTTGATGACTCCGGTCAACTGCGAGAAAGAGATTATCTACCCACACGGGAGACTGGCAACTGGCACCAAGTTCCAGCCCGAAGTCAAGCAGATTCGAATCTAATTCTCTGAAGCCCCGAGCCATCCTTTCCAAAGCGTGCCCCCTCCTCTCAGACTCGGGAAAACTACGCAAGCCTTTGGAGACTGGCCAGATCTCCTAGACCTCTCCTTTTCCCAAGCCTGAGCAGAAAGGAAAACACCAAATGTACTCTCTCTTATCAGGTCTAGTCTGGTGTGAAGAAAACAGCTTGGTTCATCTTGTGGAAAAACACAGCTTGGAAAAATACAGCTTGGATTCTCAACTGCAATGTCTAACTCCACGTTAAAGGCAATAGGCAGCTAACCTAAATATCAAATATAATGTCTAATGTCATGTCAAAGCCAATAGGCAGCTGAGCTGAATACAAAATGTAATGTCTAATATCATGTCAAAGTCAATAGGCAGCTAAACTGAATACAGCATTTCAAAGCCAATAGGTAGAATACAGAATGTAATGGCTAATGCAATGTCAAAGCCAATAGGCGGCTAAACTAAATACAGAAAGTAATGGCTAATGCCATGTCAAAGCCAATAGGTGGCTAGGCTGAACAAAACATACAATGTGCTACTGGTGAACATTGAGCAACTAATATGCGCAGTGGTGAAACACAAAGTCATTGGTCAAACATCATTAATAGCATCATAATAAGTTTGTGGCCTATATGTGTTCCCTGGTTGGTGCCTAACTGTATCACTGAGGCTCTGCTAACCAGAGCCTCAATGTTTATGCTCTCTCTGCTTTTAAAATTGTTACTGTAAGTTAGTGACTAATTTTACCAATTCTCATTGGCACACGGGAACACCCTGATAATTCCCTAGTATATGGTAAATAGGTACCCAGGGTATTGGGGTTCCAGGAGATCCCTATGGGCTGCAGCATTTCTTTTGATACCCATAGGGAGCTCAGACAATTCTTACACAGGACTGCCACTGCAGCCTGAGTGAAATAACATCCACGTTATTTCATAGCTATTTACCACTGCACTTAAGTAACTTATAAGTCACCTATTTGTCTAACCTTCACCTGGTGAAGGTTGGGTGCAAAGTTACTTAGTGTGTGGGTGTAGGAAAGTACCATCTTGCCTGGCATGTTACCCCCATTTTTCACTGTATATATGTTGTTTTAGTTGTATGTGTCACTGGGACCCTGGTAACCCAGGGCCCCAGTGTGAGAAGGTAGCCTCTTTCTAGCCTTGTTACCCCCACTTTTGGCCTGTTTGTGAGTGTATGTCAGGGTGTTTGTCACTGTTTTCACTGTCTCACTGGGATCCTGATAGCCAGGCCTCAGTGCTCATAGTGAAAACACCATGTTTTCAGTATGGTTGTTATGTGTCACTGGGATCCTGCTAGTCAGGACCCCAGTGCTCATAGGTTTGTGGCCTATATGTATGTGTCACTGGGACCCTGTCACACAGGGCCCCAGTGCTCATAGGTGTGCATGTATATGTTCCCTGTGTGGTGCCTAACTGTCTCACTGAGGCTCTGCTAACCAGAACCTCAGTGGTTATGCTCTCTCATTACTTTCAAATTGTCACTAACAGGCTAGTGACCATTTTTACCAATTTACATTGGGTTACTGGAACACCCTTATAATTCCCTAGTATATGGTACTGAGGTACCCAGGGTATTGGGGTTCCAGGAGATCCCTATGGGCTGCAGCATTTCTTTTGCCACCCATAGGGAGCTCTGACAATTCTTACACAGGCCTGCCACTGCAGCCTGAGTGAAATAACGTCCACGTTATTTCACAGCCATTTTACACTGCACTTAAGTAACTTATAAGTCACCTATATGTCTAACCTTTACCTGGTAAAGGTTAGGTGCAAAGTTACTTAGTGTGAGGGCACCCTGGCACTAGCCAAGGTGCCCCCACATTGTTCAGAGCCAATTCACTGAACTTTGTGAGTGCGGGGACACCATTACACGCGTGCACTACATATAGGTCACTACCTATATGTAGCTTCACCATGGTAACTCCGAATATGGCCATGTAACATGTCTATGATCATGGAATTGCCCCCTCTATGCCATCCTGGCATTGTTGGTACAATTCCATGATCCCAGTGGTCTGTAGCACAGACCCTGGTACTGCCAGACTGCCCTTCCTGGGGTTTCACTGCAGCTGCTACTGCTGCCAACCCCTCAGACAGGCAGCTGCCCTCCTGGGGTCCAGCCAGGCCTGGCCCAGGATGGCAGAACAAAGAACTTCCTCTGAGAGAGGGTGTGACACCCTCTCCCTTTGGAAAATGGTGTGAAGGCAGGGGAGGAGTAGCCTCCCCCAGCCTCTGGAAATGCTTTGTTGGGCACAGATGTGCCCAATTCTGCATAAGCCAGTCTACACCGGTTCAGGGACCCCTTAGCCCCTGCTCTGGCGCGAAACTGGACAAAGGAAAGGGGAGTGACCACTCCCCTGACCTGCACCTCCCCTGGGAGGTGTCCAGAGCTCCTCCAGTGTGCTCCAGACCTCTGCCATCTTGGAAACAGAGGTGCTGCTGGCACACTGGACTGCTCTGAGTGGCCAGTGCCACCAGGTGACGTCAGAGACTCCTGCTGATAGGCTCCTTCAGGTGTTAGTAGCCTTTCCTCTCTCCTAGGTAGCCAAACCCTCTTTTCTGGCTATTTAGGGTCTCTGTCTCTGGGGAAACTTTAGATAACGAATGCATGAGCTCAGCCGAGTTCCTCTGCATCTCCCTCTTCACCTTCTGATAAGGAATCGACCGCTGACCGCGCTGGAAGCCTGCAAACCTGCAACATAGTAGCAAAGACGACTACTGCAACTCTGTAACGCTGATCCTGCCGCCTTCTCGACTGATTTCCTGCTTGTGCATGCTGTGGGGGTAGCCTGCCTCCTCTCTGCACCAGAAGCTCCGAAGAAATCTCCCGTGGGTCGACGGAATCGTCCCCCTGCAACCGCAGGCACCAAAAAGCTGAATCTCCGGTCCCTTGGGTCTCCTCTCAGCACGACGAGCGAGGTCCCTCGAATCCAGCGACACCGTCCAAGTGACCCCCACAGTCCAGTGACTCTTCAGCCCAAGTTTGGTGGAGGTAAGTCCTTGCCTCACCTCGCTGGGCTGCATTGCTGGGAACCGCGACTTTGCAAGCTTCTCCGGCCCCTGTGCACTTCCGGCGGAAATCCTTCGTGCACAGCCAAGCCTGGGTCCACGGCACTCTAACCTGCATTGCACGACTTTCTAAGTTGGTCTCCGGCGACGTGGGACTCCTTTGTGCAACTTCGGCGAGCACCGTTTCACGCATCCTCGTAGTGCCTGTGTCTGGCACTTCTCCGGGTGCTACCTGCTTCAGTGAGGGCTCTTTGTCTTGCTCGACGTCCCCTCTCTCTGCAGGTCCAATTTGCGACCTTCTGGTCCCTCCTGGGCCCCAGCAGCGTCCAAAAACGCCAAACGCACGATTTGCGTGTAGCAAGGCTTGTTGGCGTCCATCCGGCGGGAAAACACTTCTGCACGACTCTCCAAGGCGTGGGGGATCCATCCTCCAAAGGGGAAGTCTCTAGCCCTTGTCGTTCCTGCAGTATTCACAGTTCTTTAGCCTAGAAAGAGCTTCTTTGCACCAACCGCTGGCATTTCTTGGGCATCTGCCCATCTCCGAGCTGCTTGTGACTTTTGGACTTGGTCCCCTTGTTCCACAGGTACCTTCAGACAGGAATCCATCGTTGTTGCATTGCTGATTTGTGTTTTCCTTGCATTCTCCCTCTAACACGACTATTTAGTCCTTAGGGGAACTTTGGTGCACTTTGCACTCACTTTTCAGGGTCTTGGGGTGGGTTATTTTGCTAACTCTCACTATTTTCTAATAGTCCCAGCGACCCTCTACAAGGTCACATAGGTTTGGGGTCCCTTCGTGGTTCGCATTCCACTTCTGAAGTATATGGTTTGTGTTGCCCCTATCCCTATGTTTCCCCATTGCATCCTATTGTAACTATACATTGTTTGCACTGTTTTCTAAGACTATACTGCATATTTTTGCTATTGTGTATATATATCTTGTGTATATTTCCTATCCTCTCACTGAGGGTACACTCTAAGATACTTTGGCATATTGTCATAAAAATAAAGTACCTTTATTTTTAGTATAACTGTGTATTGTGTTTTCTTATGATATTGTGCATATGACACTAAGTGGTACTGTAGTAGCTTCACACGTCTCCTAGTTCAGCCTGAGCTGCTCTGCTAAGCTACCATTATCTATCAGCCTAAGCTGCTAGACACCCTATACACTAATAAGGGATAACTGGGCCTGGTGCAAGGTGCAAGTACCCCTTGGTACTCACTACAAGCCAGTCCAGCCTCCTACATTGGTTGTGCAGCGGTGGGATAAGTGCTTTGAGACTACTTACCACTCTTGTCATTGTACTTTTCATAAGAGAAAAATATACAAAACAAGGTCAGTGTATATACACATAGCCAAAAAGTTTTGCATTTCCTCTTTTCACTCTTTTCTAAGTGCTGAAAAGTACTTCTAAACTTTCAAAAAGTTCTTAAAAGTTTAAAAAGTTTTTTTCTGTCTTTCCAAAAAGTTCTGAAAACTTTTTCCTCTTTTTCTATCACTTTAACTCTCTCTAAAAAATGTCTGGCACAGGAAAAAATGTTGAACTGTCCAAACTTGCATATGATCACCTTAGCTGGAAAGGAGCAAGGAGTCTCTGCATAGAGAGAGGTTTGAGTGTAGGGAAGAATCCTTCCTTAGAACTGTTAATTAATATGCTTAGAGTACAGGATAAGGCCATAAGTGCCCAATCTGTAGAAAAAGTAGCTAATGGTTCTCAATCTGATCCAGGGACTCCCCCAGGAAAAGGTTCAGGAAAGAAACTTCTCAGCCTGCCCATTACTAGACAGTCTAGCATAGTTGGTACAGAGGTTGAATCACACCATACTGATGATGTGATCTCACATTATGCTGGTAGCCAAGCTGTTAGGGTGCCCTCTGTAAGGGACAGGTCTCCTTCTGTTCATTCCCATCATACCTCTGTATCTAGAAATGTCCCTCCCACCCACCCTGATGACAGATTGTTAGAAAGGGAGCTCAATAGATTGAGAGTGGAACAAACCAGACTGAAGCTCAAGAAGCAACAGCTGGATTTGGATAGACAGTCTTTAGAATTAGAGAAGGAAAGACAGAAGTTGGGTTTAGATACCCATGGTGGCAGCAGCAGTATTCCCCATAGTCATCCTGCAAAAGAGCATGATTCCAGGAATCTGCACAAGATAGTTCCCCCTTATAAGGAGGGGGATGACATTAACAAGTGGTTTGCTGCACTTGAGAGGGCCTGTGCTGTACAGGATGTCCCTCAAAAGCAGTGGGCTGCTATCCTATGGCTATCATTTAGTGGAAAGGGTAGGGATAGACTCCTTACTGTGAAAGAAAGTGATGCCAATAATTTTACAGTTCTTAAGAATGCACTCCTGGATGGTTATGGCTTAACCACTGAACAGTACAGGATAAAGTTCAGAGAGACCAAAAAGGAGTCTTCACAAGACTGGGTTGATTTCATTGACCATTCAGTGAAGGCCTTGGAGGGGTGGTTACATGGCAGTAAAGTTACTGATTATGAAAGCCTGTATAACACAATCCTGAGAGAGCATATACTTAATAATTGTGTGTCTGATTTGTTGCACCAGTACCTGGTAGACTCTGATCTGACCTCTCCCCAAGAATTGGGAAAGAAGGCAGACAAATGGGTCAGAACAAGGGTGAACAGAAAAGTTCATACAGGGGGTGACAAAGATGGCAATAAGAAGAAAGATGGTGAAAAATCTCAAGATAAGCATGGGGATAAGGGTAAAACCAAAGATCCCACTTCAAATCTTAAACACTCTTCAGAGGGTGGGGATAAAACAAATTCTTCCTCTTCTTCCCAACCTGCACACATTAAAAAGCCTTGGTGCTTTGTGTGTAAAAATAGAGGCCATAGGCCAGGGGATAAGTCCTGTCCAGGTAAACCCCCTGAGCCTACCACCACTAATACATCAAGCTCTAGTGCCCCTAGCAGTAGTGGTACTAGTGGTGGGACTGCTGGCAACAGTCAAGCAAAGGGTGTAGTTGGGTTCACTTATGGGTCCATAGTGGAAACTGATGTAATCAGTCCCAAGACAGTTTCTGTCACACCTAGTGGCATTGGCCTTGCCACACTGGCTGCTTGTCCCCTTACAATGGATAAGTACAGGCAGACAGTTTCAATAAATGGTGTTGAGGCCTTGGCCTACAGGGACACAGGTGCCAGTTTCACTTTGGTGACTGAAAACCTAGTGCCTCCTGAACAACACATCATTGGACAACAATATAAGATTATTGATGTCCATAACTCCACTAAGTTTCTTCCCTTAGCTATAATTCAGTTTAGTTGGGGTGGAGTTACTGGCCCTAAGCAGGTGGTGGTATCACCTAGCTTACATGTAGACTGTCTCTTAGGTAATGACCTAGAGGCCTCAGGTTGGGCTGATGTAGAGTTTTATGCCCATGCAGCCATGCTGGGCATCCCTGAGGAATTGTTCCCTCTCATTTCAAGTGAAATGAAAAAGCAAAGGAGAGAAGGCCTGAAAACTCAGGATCCCTCTCCATCAACAGGTAAAAAGGGTATCACAGTATCCCCTAACCACCCTACCATTCAGGATACTATTCCTGTGGTGGGAGAAACCTCTCCTGGGGTGGCACCTGTTCCAAGGGAATCATCAGCTGGCAAAGCTAGACTCCCTGAGGTGGAAGTACCTCTCTGTGGGATAACTAACATTGGTGAGAAAAACAGCACCATTTTAGTTAACATGGAGCATCCCTCCAACCCTCCCAGAGAAACTTTAGTGCAGAAACCCTGCACTACCTCACAACACTTAGGACAGCATCCCTGCCCTAGTGTGGAGCTCATAGGACAGCATCCCTGCCCTGCTCCAACTCAAGAGAAACAGCATCCCTGTTCTCTCTTCCAGCCAGATGGACAAAGTTTTTGCCCAGCTATGGCTTTTCTGAGACAGCATCCCTGTCTGGCATTTCCATCACTACAAATAGGTTCAGTGGACAATTCCCACTGCTCTAAACTAAAACTTACTGATAGAAACTCTGAAAATACATCTTCACATTGTTGCTTAGCTAAAAAACTTCAAACAGGGTGGTTTACATCCCCACAGGGAAGTAACCATATAGTGGATGATAAAGGGAGTAACCAGTCTATTGCAGAGCTACTCTCTACTTATCACCACTTAGACAATAAAGTCTCAACTGGCCAAGGTTAGCCTTATTGTCCTTCGTTTGGGGGGGGGTTGTGTGAGAAGGTAGCCTCTTTCTAGCCTTGTTACCCCCACTTTTGGCCTGTTTGTGAGTGTATGTCAGGGTGTTTGTCACTGTTTTCACTGTCTCACTGGGATCCTGATAGCCAGGCCTCAGTGCTCATAGTGAAAACACCATGTTTTCAGTATGGTTGTTATGTGTCACTGGGATCCTGCTAGTCAGGACCCCAGTGCTCATAGGTTTGTGGCCTATATGTATGTGTCACTGGGACCCTGTCACACAGGGCCCCAGTGCTCATAGGTGTGCATGTATATGTTCCCTGTGTGGTGCCTAACTGTCTCACTGAGGCTCTGCTAACCAGAACCTCAGTGGTTATGCTCTCTCATTACTTTCAAATTGTCACTAACAGGCTAGTGACCATTTTTACCAATTTACATTGGCTTACTGGAACACCCTTATAATTCCCTAGTATATGGTACTGAGGTACCCAGGGTATTGGGGTTCCAGGAGATCCCTATGGGCTGCAGCATTTCTTTTGCCACCCATAGGGAGCTCTGACAATTCTTACACAGGCCTGCCACTGCAGCCTGAGTGAAATAACGTCCATGTTATTTCACAGCCATTTTACACTGCACTTAAGTAACTTATAAGTCACCTATATGTCTAACCTTTACCTGGTAAAGGTTAGGTGCAAAGTTACTTAGTGTGAGGGCACCCTGGCACTAGCCAAGGTGCCCCCACATTGTTCAGAGCCAATTCACTGAACTTTGTGAGTGCGGGGACACCATTACACGCGTGCACTACATATATGTCACTACGTATATGTAGCTTCACCATGGTAACTCCGAATATGGCCATGTAACATGTCTATGATCATGGAATTGCCCCCTCTATGCCATCCTGGCATTGTTGGTACAATTCCATGATCCCAGTGGTCTGTAGCACAGACCCTGGTACTGCCAGACTGCCCTTCCTGGGGTTTCACTGCAGCTGCTACTGCTGCCAACCCCTCAGACAGGCAGCTGCCCTCCTGGGGTCCAGCCAGGCCTTGCCCAGGATGGCAGAACAAAGAACTTCCTCTGAGAGAGGGTGTGACACCCTCTCCCTTTGGAAAATGGTGTGAAGGCAGGGGAGGAGTAGCCTCCCCCAGCCTCTGGAAATGCTTTGTTGGGCACAGATGTGCCCAATTCTGCATAAGCCAGTCTACACCGGTTCAGGGACCCCTTAGCCCCTGCTCTGGCGCGAAACTGGACAAAGGAAAGGGGAGTGACCACTCCCCTGACCTGCACCTCCCCTGGGAGGTGTCCAGAGCTCCTCCAGTGTGCTCCAGACCTCTGCCATCTTGGAAACAGAGGTGCTGCTGGCACACTGGACTGCTCTGAGTGGCCAGTGCCACCAGGTGACGTCAGAGACTCCTGCTGATAGGCTCCTTCAGGTGTTAGTAGCCTTTCCTCTCTCCTAGGTAGCCAAACCCTCTTTTCTGGCTATTTAGGGTCTCTGTCTCTGGGGAAACTTTAGATAACGAATGCATGAGCTCAGCCGAGTTCCTCTGCATCTCCCTCTTCACCTTCTGATAAGGAATCGACCGCTGACCGCGCTGGAAGCCTGCAAACCTGCAACATAGTAGCAAAGACGACTACTGCAACTCTGTAACGCTGATCCTGCCGCCTTCTCGACTGATTTCCTGCTTGTGCATGCTGTGGGGGTAGCCTGCCTCCTCTCTGCACCAGAAGCTCCGAAGAAATCTCCCGTGGGTCGACGGAATCGTCCCCCTGCAACCGCAGGCACCAAAAAGCTGAATCTCCGGTCCCTTGGGTCTCCTCTCAGCACGACGAGCGAGGTCCCTCGAATCCAGCGACACCGTCCAAGTGACCCCCACAGTCCAGTGACTCTTCAGCCCAAGTTTGGTGGAGGTAAGTCCTTGCCTCACCTCGCTGGGCTGCATTGCTGGGAACCGCGACTTTGCAAGCTTCTCCGGCCCCTGTGCACTTCCGGCGGAAATCCTTCGTGCACAGCCAAGCCTGGGTCCACGGCACTCTAACCTGCATTGCACGACTTTCTAAGTTGGTCTCCGGCGACGTGGGACTCCTTTGTGCAACTTCGGCGAGCACCGTTTCACGCATCCTCGTAGTGCCTGTTTCTGGCACTTCTCCGGGTGCTACCTGCTTCAGTGAGGGCTCTTTGTCTTGCTCGATGTCCCCTCTCTCTGCAGGTCCAATTTTCGACCTTCTGGTCCCTCCTGGGCCCCAGCAGCGTCCAAAAACGCCAAACGCACGATTTGCGTGTAGCAAGGCTTGTTGGCGTCCATCCGGCGGGAAAACACTTCTGCACGACTCTCCAAGGCGTGGGGGATCCATCCTCCAAAGGGGAAGTCTCTAGCCCTTGTCGTTCCTGCAGTATTCACAGTTCTTTAGCCTAGAAAGAGCTTCTTTGCACCAACCGCTGGCATTTCTTGGGCATCTGCCAATCTCCGAGCTGCTTGTGACTTTTGGACTTGGTCCCCTTGTTCCACAGGTACCTTCAGACAGGAATCCATCGTTGTTGCATTGCTGATTTGTGTTTTCCTTGCATTCTCCCTCTAACACGACTATTTTGTCCTTAGGGGAACTTTGGTGCACTTTGCACTCACTTTTCAGGGTCTTGGGGTGGGTTATTTTGCTAACTCTCACTATTTTCTAATAGTCCCAGCGACCCTCTACAAGGTCACATAGGTTTGGGGTCCCTTCGTGGTTCGCATTCCACTTCTGGAGTATATGGTTTGTGTTGCCCCTATCCCTATGTTTCCCCATTGCATCCTATTGTAACTATACATTGTTTGCACTGTTTTCTAAGACTATACTGCATATTTTTGCTATTGTGTATATATATCTTGTGTATATTTCCTATCCTCTCACTGAGGGTACACTCTAAGATACTTTGGCATATTGTCATAAAAATAAAGTACCTTTATTTTTAGTATAACTGTGTATTGTGTTTTCTTATGATATTGTGCATATGACACTAAGTGGTACTGTAGTAGCTTCACACGTCTCCTAGTTCAGCCTGAGCTGCTCTGCTAAGCTACCATTATCTATCAGCCTAAGCTGCTAGACACCCTATACACTAATAAGGGATAACTGGGCCTGGTGCAAGGTGCAAGTACCCCTTGGTACTCACTACAAGCCAGTCCAGCCTCCTACACCCAGTGCTCATAAGTGTGCCTGAATGTGTTACCTGTGTAGTGACTAACTGTCTCACTGAGGCTCTGCTAATCAGAACCTCAGTGGTTATGCTCTCTCATTTCTTTCCAAATTGTCACTGACAGGCTAGTGACTATTTTTAGCAATTTACATTGGCTTACTGGAACACCCTTATATTTCCCTAGTATATGGTACTGAGGTACCCAGGGTATTGGGGTTCCAGGAGATCCCTATGGGCTGCAGCATTTCTTTTGCCACCCATAGGGAGCTCTGACAATTCTTACACAGGCCTGCCACTGCAGCCTGAGTGAAATAACGTCCACGTTATTTCACAGCCATTTTACACTGCACTTAAGTAACTTATAAGTCACCTATATGTCTAACCTTTACCTGGTAAAGGTTAGGTGCAAAGTTACTTAGTGTGAGGGCACCCTGGCACTAGCCAAGGTGCCCCCACATTGTTCAGAGCCAATTCCCTGAACTTTGTGAGTGCGGGGACACCATTACACGCGTGCACTACATATAGGTCACTACCTATATGTAGCTTCACAATGGTAACTCAGAATATGGCCATGTAACATGTCTATGACCATGGAATTGCCCCCTCTATACCATCCTGGCATAGTTGGCACAATCCCATGACCCCAGTGGTCTGTAGCACAGACCCTGGTACTGCCAAACTGCCCTTCCTGGGGTTTCACTGCAGCTGCTGCTGCTGCCAACCCCTCAGACAGGCATCTGCCCTCCTGGGGTCCAGCCAGGCCTGGCCCAGGATGGCAGAACAAAGAACTTCCTCTGAGAGAGGGTTTGACACCCTCTCCCTTTGGAAAATGGTGTGAAGGCAGGGGAGGAGTAGCCTCCCCCAGCCTCTGGAAATGCTTTGTTGGGCACAGATGTGCCCAATTCTGCATAAGCCAGTCTACACCGGTTCAGGGGACCCCTTAGCCCTGCTCTGGCGCGAAACTGGACAAAGGAAAGAGGAGTGACCACTCCCCTGACCTGCACCTCCCCTGGGAGGTGTCCAGAGCTCCTCCAGTGTGCTCCAGACCTCTGCCATCTTGGAAACAGAGGTGCTGCTGGCACACTGGACTGCTCTGAGTGGCCAGTGCCACCAGGTGACGTCAGAGACTCCTTCTGATAGGCTCCTTCAGGTGTTAGTAGCCTATCCTCTCTCCTAGGTAGCCAAACCCTCTTTTCTGGCTATTTAGGGTCTCTGTCTCTGGGGAAACTTTAGATAACGAATGCAAGAGCTCATCCGAGTTCCTCTGCATCTCTCTCTTCACCTTCTGCCAAGGAATCAACTGCTGACCGCGCTGGAAGCCTGCAAACCTGCAACATAGTAGCAAAGACGACTACTGCAACTCTGTAACGCTGATCCTGCCGCCTTCTCGACTGTTTTCCTGCTTGTGCATGCTGTGGGGGTAGTCTGCCTCCTCTCTGCACCAGAAGCTCCGAAGAAATCTCCCGTGGGTCGACGGAATCTTCCCCCTGCAACCGCAGGCACCAAAAAGCTGCATTACCGGTCCCTTGGGTCTCCTCTCAGCACGACGAGCGAGGTCCCTCGAATCCAGCGACTCTGTCCAAGTGACCCCCACAGTCCAGTGACTCTTTAGTCCAAGTTTGGTGGAGGTAAGTCCTTGCCTCACCTCGCTGGGCTGCATTGCTGGGAACCGCGACTTTTGCAGCTACTCCGGCCCCTGTGCACTTCCGGCGGAAATCCTTTGTGCACAGCCAAGCCTGGGTCCACGGCACTCTAACCTGCATTGCACGACTTTCTAAGTTGGTCTCCGGCGACGTGGGACCCCTTTGTGCGACTTCGGGTGAGCACCGTTTCACGCATCCTTGTAGTGCCTGTTTCTGGCACTTCTCCGGGTGCTACCTGCTGCTGAGAGGGCTCCTTGTCTTGCTCGACGTCCCCTCTCTCTTCTGGTCCAATTTGCGACCTCCTGGTCCCTCCAGGGCCACAGCAGCGTCCAAAAACGCTAACCGCACGATTTGCAGCTAGCAAGGCTTGTTGGCGTTCTTTCGGCGGGAAAACACTTCTGCACGACTCTCCACGGCGAGCGGGATCCGTCCACCAAAGGGGAAGTCTCTAGCCCTTTTCGTTCCTGCAGAAACCTCAGCTTCTTCTGTCCAGTAGAAGCTTCTTTGCATCCACAGCTGGCATTTCCTGGGCATATGCCCATCTCCGACTTGCTTGTGACTTTTGGACTTGGTCCCCTTGTTCCACAGGTACCCTAGATTGGAAATCCACAGTTGTTGCATTGTTGGTTTGTGTCTTTCCTGCAGTATTCCTCTAACACGACTTCTTTGTCCTTAGGGGAACTTTAGTGCACTTTGCACTCACTTTTCAGGGTCTTGGGGAGGGTTATTTTTCTAACTCTCACTATTTTCTAATAGTCCCAGCGACCCTCTACAAGGTCACATAGGTTTGGGGTCCATTCGTGGTTCGCATTCCACTTTTGGAGTATATGGTTTGTGTTGCCCCTATCCCTATGTTTTCCCCATTGCATCCTATTGTAACTATACATTGTTTGCACTGTTTTCTAAGACTATACTGCATATTTTTGCTATTGTGTATATATATCTTGTGTATATTTCCTATCCTCTCACTGAGGGTACACTCTAAGATACTTTGGCATATTGTCATAAAAATAAAGTACCTTTATTTTTAGTATAACTGTGTATTGTGTTTTCTTATGATATTGTGCAAGTGACACTTGTGGTACTGTAGTAGCTTCACACGTCTCCTAGTTCAGCCTAAGCTGCTCTGCTAAGCTACCATTATCTATCAGCCTGAGCTGCTAGACAGCCTATACACTCATAAGGGATAACTGGGCCTGGTGCAAGGTGCAAGTACCCCTTGGTACTCACTACAAGCCAGTCCAGCCTCCTACATTGGTTGTGCAGCGGTTGGATAAGTGCTTTGAGACTACTTACCACTCTTGTCATTGTACTTTTCATAAGTAAAAAATATACAAAACAAGGTCAGTGTATATACACATAGCCAAAAAGTTTTGCATTTCCTCTTTTCACTCTTTTCTAAGTGCTGAAAAGTACTTCTAACTTTCTAAAAAGTTCTAAAAAGTTAAAAAAGTTTTTTTCTCTGTCTTTCTAAAAGCTCTGACAAACTTTTTATCTTTTACTATCACTTTAACTCTCTCTAAAAATGTCTGGCACAGGCCAAAATGTTGATCTGTCCAAACTTGCATATGACCACCTTAGCTGGAAAGGAGCAAGGAGTCTCTGTGTAGAGAGAGGTTTGAGTGTAGGGAAGAATCCTTCCTTGGAACTGTTACTTAACATGCTTAGAGAACAGGATAAGGCTAGAAGTGCCCCATCTGTTGAAAAAGTAGCTAATGGTTCTCAATCTGATCCAGGGACTCCCCCAGGAAAAGATTCTGGAAAGAAACTTCCTAGCCTGCCCATTACTAGACAGTCTAGCATAGTTGGTAATGATGATGAGCCACACCATACAAATAGTGTTGTCTCACATCATAGCAAAAGCATTTATTCTCACCATACTGGTAGTGATGTTTCTGTTAGCCAAGCTGTTAGGGTGGATTCTGTAAGGGACAGGTCTCCTTCTGTCCATTCTCACCATACTTCTGTTTCAAGGCATGTCCCTCCCACCCACCCTGATGACAGATTTTTAGAAAGGGAGCTCAATAGATTGAGAGTGGAACAAACCAGACTGAAGCTCAAAAAGCAACAGCTGGATTTGGATAGACAGACTTTAGAAGTAGAGAAGGAGAGACAGAAATTGGGTTTAGAAACCCATGGTGGCAGCAGCAGTATTCCCCATAGTCATCCTGCAAAAGAGCATGATTCCAGGAATCTGCACAAGATAGTTCCCCCTTATAAGGAGGGGGATGACATTAACAAGTGGTTTGCTGCACTTGAGAGGGCCTGTGTTGTACAGGATGTCCCTCAAAGGCAGTGGGCTGCTATCCTATGGCTATCATTTAGTTGAAAAGGTAGGGATAGGCTCCTTACTGTGAAAGAAAATGATGCTAATAATTTCCAAGTTCTTAAGAATGCACTCCTGGATGGTTATGGCTTAACCACTGAACAATACAGGATAAAGTTCAGAGAGACCAAAAAGGAGTCTTCACAAGACTGGGTTGATTTCATTGACCATTCAGTGAAGGCCTTGGAGGGGTGGTTACATGGCAGTAAAGTTACTGATTATGACAGCCTGTATAACTTGATCCTGAGAGAGCATATTCTTAATAATTGTGTGTCTGATTTGTTGCACCAGTACTTGGTGGACTCTGATCTGACCTCTCCCCAAGAATTGGGAAAGAAGGCAGACAAATGGGTCAGAACAAGGGTGAACAGAAAAGTTAATACAGGGGGTGACAAAGATGGCAACAAAAAGAAGGATGGTAAGTCTTCTGACAAGGGTGGGGACAAATCTAAAAATGAGTCTTCATCAGGCCCACAAAAACACTCTGGTGGGGGTGGTGGGCCCAAATCCTCTTTTTAATAAGAACAAGGAAAAGAAACCATGGTGCTATTTATGTAAAATAAAAGGCCATTGGACAACAGATCCCAGTTGTCCAAAGAAAGGCACCAAGCCTCCTACCACTACAACCCCTACTGCTACACCTAGTGTCCCTACTAATAGCAGTGGTGGTGGGAGCAAACCTACTAATAGCCAATCCAAGGGAGTAGCTGGGCTCACTATTGGTAACTTAGTTGGGGTTGGCCTTGTTAGGGAGGCCACAGAGGCTGTGTTAGTCTCTGAGGGGGCTATTGATTTAGCCACCTTAGTTGCTTGTCCCCTTAATATGGATAAGTACAAGCAGCTACCCCTAATAAATGGTGTTGAGGTTCAGGCCTACAGGGACACTGGTGCCAGTGTGACTATGGTCATAGAGAAACTGGTCCACCCTGAACAACACCTACTTGGTCACCAGTACCAAGTAACCAATGCTCACAACAACACACTTAGCCACCCCATGGCTGTTGTAAATCTCTACTGGGGGGGGGTTACTGGTCCAAAGAAAGTTGTGGTAGCTTCAGATTTACCTGTAGACTGTCTATTAGGGAATGATTTGGAGACATCAGCTTGGTCAGATGTGGAGTTGGAGGCCCATGCAGCAATGCTGGGCATCCCAGGGCATATTTTTGCTTTGACAAGGGCTCAGGCCAAAAAGCAAAAAGGACAGGGAAGCTTGGATCCTGGAACAATGGACCAAGTGCTCCCTAAAGCTAGGGCTAGTAGAAGCAAACCACTTCCTACTATCCCTCCCTCTACAGTGGATTCTACTTCTGAGGAAGAAGAATTCCCTCCCTGTGCAGAACCTACACCAGAGGAGCTGGAAGCAGACACTGCTGAGCTTTTGGGTGAAGGGGGGCCTGCCAGAGAGGAGCTGAGTGTGGCACAGCAAACCTGTCCCACATTAGAGGGTCTCAGACAGCAAGCTGTCAAACAGGCTAATGGGGATGTCAGTGACTCTCACAGAGTTTACTGGGAGGACAACCTCTTGTACACTGAGCATAGGGATCCTAAACCTGGAGCTGCCAGGAGATTAGTGATTCCTCAGGAGTACAGAAAGTTCCTCCTAACCCTGGCACATGACATTCCCCTAGCTGGGCATCTAGGACAAATGAAAACTTGGGACAGACTGGTTCCATTATTTCATTGGCCTAGGATGTCTAAGGACACAAAGGAATTTTGTAAGTCCTGTGAAACCTGTCAAGCCAGTGGCAAGACAGGTGGCACCCCAAAGGCACCCCTTATTCCACTGCCTGTGGTTGGGGTTCCCTTTGAAAGGGTAGGGGTTGACATAGTTGGCCCCCTTGACCCTCCTACTGCTTCAGGCAATAGATTTATCTTGGTGGTAGTGGACCATGCCACAAGATATCCTGAAGCTATTGCTTTAAGGACCACTACAGCACCTGCAGTGGCAAAGGCCCTCCTGGGAATATTTTCCAGGGTGGGCTTCCCAAAGGAAGTAGTATCAGACAGGGAAAGCAATTTCATGTCTGCATACTTAAAGGCCATGCGGAAGGAGTGTGGTGTAACTTATAAGTTCACAACACCCTATCACCCACAAACAAATGGACTGGTGGAGAGATTTAACAAAACTCTCAAAGGCATGATTATGGGTCTCCCTGAAAAACTCCGCAGGAGATGGGATATCCTTCTACCATGCCTCCTTTTTGCCTACAGGGAGGTACCCCAGAAAGGAGTGGGCTTCAGCCCCTTTGAACTTCTTTTTGGACACCCTGTTAGGGGTCCACTCACACTTGTAAAGGAGGGTTGGGAACAACCTTTAAAAGCTCCTAAGCAGGATATTGTGGATTATGTACTTGGCCTCAGATCAAGGATGGCTGAGTACATGAAAAAGGCCAGTAAAAACCTTCAGGCCAGCCAAGAGCTCCAGAAGCAATGGCATGATCAGAAGGCTGTTTTGGTTCAGTACCAACCAGGGCAGAAAGTGTGGGTCTTGGAGCCTGTGGCCCCAAGAGCACTCCAAGATAAATGGAGTGGACCCCACACAATTGTTGAAAAGAAGGGAGAAGTCACCTATTTAGTTGACTTAGGCCCTCCAGGAGTCCCCTTAGGGTGCTCCATGTCAACCGCCTGAAACCCTACAATGACAGGGCTGATCTCACCCTGCTCATGGCAACTGATGAGGGACAGGAAGAAGACAGTGATCCTCTACCTGATCTCTTCTCTTACACAGAACAAGATTGTAGGAGGCTGATCTGGCTTGTAGTGAGTACCAAGGGGTACTTGCACCTTGCACCAGGCCCAGTTATCCCTTATTAGTGTATAGGGTGACTAGCAGCTTAGGCTGATAGATAATGGTAGCTTAGCAAAGCAGCTCAGGCTGAACTAGGAGACGTGTGAAGCTACTACAGTACCACTTAGTGTCATATGCACAATATCATAAGAAAACACAATACACAGTTATACTAAAAATAAAGGTACTTTATTTTTATGACAATATGCCAAAGTATCTTAGAGTGTACCCTCAGTGAGAGGATAGGAAATATACACAAGATATATATACACAATAGCAAAAATATGCAGTATAGTCTTAGAAAACAGTGCAAACAATGTATAGTTACAATAGGATGCAATGGGGAAACATAGGGATAGGGGCAACACAAACCATATACTCCAGAAGTGGAATGCGAACCACGAATGGACCCCAAACCTATGTGACCTTGTAGAGGGTCGCTGGGACTATTAGAAAATAGTGAGAGTTAGCAAAATAACCCACCCCAAGACCCTGAAAAGTGAGTGCAAAGTGCACCAAAGTTCCCCTAAGGACAAAATAGTCGTGTTAGAGGGAGAATGCAAGGAAAACACAAATCAGCAATGCAACAACGATGGATTCCTGTCTGAAGGTACCTGTGGAACAAGGGGACCAAGTCCAAAAGTCACAAGCAGCTCGGAGATGGGCAGATGCCCAAGAAATGCCAGCGGTTGGTGCAAAGAAGCTCTTACTAGGCTGAAGAACTGTGAATACTGCAGGAACGACAAGGGCTAGAGACTTCCCCTTTGGAGGATGGATCCCCCACGCCTTGGAGAGTCGTGCAGAAGTGTTTTCCCGCCGGATGGACGCCAACAAGCCTTGCTACACGCAAATCGTGCGTTTGGCGTTTTTGGACGCTGCTGGGGCCCAGGAGGGACCAGGAGGTCGCAAATTGGACCTGCAGAGAGAGGGGACGTCGAGCAAGACAAAGAGCCCTCACTGAAGCAGGTAGCACCCGGAGAAGTGCCAGAAACAGGCACTACGAGGATGCGTGAAACGGTGCTCGCCGAAGTTGCACAAAGGAGTCCCACGTCGCCGGAGACCAACTTAGAAAGTCGTGCAATGCAGGTTAGAGTGCCGTGGACCCAGGCTTGGCTGTGCACACAGGATTTCCGCCGGAAGTGCACAGGGGCCGGAGAAGCTTGCAAAGTCGCGGTTCCCAGCAATGCAGCCCAGCGAGGTGAGGCAAGGACTTACCTCCACCAAACTTGGGCTGAAGAGTCACTGGACTGTGGGGGTCACTTGGACGGTGTCGCTGGATTCGAGGGACCTCGCTCGTCGTGCTGAGAGGAGACCCAAGGGACCGGAGATGCAGCTTTTTGGTGCCTGCGGTTGCAGGGGGAAGATTCCGTCGACCCACGGGAGATTTCTTCGGAGCTTCTGGTGCAGAGAGGAGGCAGGCTACCCCCACAGCATGCACAAGCAGGAAAACAGTCGAGAAGGCGGCAGGATCAGCGTTACAGAGTTGCAGTAGTCGTCTTTGCTACTATGTTGCAGGTTTGCAGGCTTCCAGCGCGGTCAGCGGTCGATTCCTTATCAGAAGGTGAAGAGGGAGATGCAGAGGAACTCGGCTGAGCTCATGCATTCGTTATCTAAAGTTTCCCCAGAGACAGAGACCCTAAATAGCCAGAAAAGAGGGTTTGGCTACCTAGGAGAGAGGAAAGGCTACTAACACCTGAAGGAGCCTATCACAAGGAGTCTCTGACGTCACCTGGTGGCACTGGCCACTCAGAGCAGTCCAGTGTGCCAGCAGCACCTCTGTTTCCAAGATGGCAGAGGTCTGGAGCACACTGGAGGAGCTCTGGACACCTCCCAGGGGAGGTGCAGGTCAGGGGAGTGGTCACTCCCCTTTCCTTTGTCCAGTTTCGCGCCAGAGCAGGGGCTAAGGGGTCCCTGAACCGGTGTAGACTGGCTTATGCAGAATTGGGCACATCTGTGCCCAACAAAGCGTTTCCAGAGGCTGGGGGAGGCTACTCCTCCCCTGCCTTCACACCATTTTCCAAAGGGAGAGGGTGTCACACCCTCTGTCAGAGGAAGTTCTTTGTTCTGCCATCCTGGGCCAGGCCTGGCTGGACCCCAGGAGGGCAGCTGCCTGTCTGAGGGGTTGGCAGCAGCAGCAGCTGCAGAGAAACCCCAGGAAGGGCAGTCTGGCAGTACCAGGGTCTGTGCTACAGACCACTGGGATCATGGAATTGTACCAACAATGCCAGGATGGCATAGAGGGGGCAATTCCATGATCATAGACATGTTACATGGCCATATTCGGAGTTACCATGGTGAAGCTACATATAGGTAGTGACCTATATGTAGTGCACGCGTGTAATGGTGTCCCCGCACTCACAAAGTTCAGTGAATTGTCTCTGAACAATGTGGGGGCACCTTGGCTAGTGCCAGGGTGCCCTCACACTAAGTAACTTTGCACCTAACCTTTACCAGGTAAAGGTTAGACATATAGGTGACTTATAAGTTACTTAAGTGCAGTGTAAAATGGCTGTGAAATAACGTGGACGTTATTTCACTCAGGCTGCAGTGGCAGGCCTGTGTAAGAATTGTCAGAGCTCCCTATGGGTGGCAAAAGAAATGCTGCAGCCCATAGGGATCTCCTGGAACCCCAATACCCTGGGTACCTCAGTACCATATACTAGGGGATTATAAGGGTGTTCTAGTAAGCCAATGTAAATTGGTAAAAATGGTCACTAGCCTGTCAGTGACAATTTGGAAAGAAATGAGAGAGCATAACCACTGAGGTTCTGATCAGCAGAGCCTCAGTGAGACAGTTAGTCACTACACAGGTAACACATACAGGCACACTTATGAGCACTGGGGCCCTGGGTTACCAGGGTCCCAGTGACACATACAACTAAAACAACATATATACAGTGAAAAATGGGGGTAACATGCCAGGCAAGATGGTACTTTCCTACACAACCCCCCCCCAAACGAAGGACAATAAGACTAGCCATTACCTGATGAGTCTTCATTGTCTAAGTGGAAATATCTGGAGAGTCCATCTGCATTGGAGTGGCTACTCCCAGGTCTATGTTCCACTGTATAGTCCATTCCCTGTAGGGATATGGACCACCTCAACAATTTAGGATTTTCACCTTTCATTTGTTTTAGCCAAAGTAGAGGTTTGTGGTCTGTCTGAACAATGAAGTGAGTGCCAAACAGGTATGGCCTCAACTTCTTCAGAGCCCAGACCACAGCAAAGGCCTCCCTCTCAATGGCAGACCAACGCTTTTCTCTAGGGGTCAACCTTCTACTAATAAAAGCAACAGGTTGATCCTGGCCCTCAGAATTAAGTTGTGATAGGACTGCCCCTACTCCTAATTCAGATGCATCAGTTTGGACATAGAATTTTTTAGAGTAACAAGGGCTTTTCAGGACAGGTGCAGAGCACATGGCCTGCTTCAGCTCCTCAAAAGCTTTCTGACAGTTTGCTGTCCATAATACCTTTTTAGGCATTTCCTTGGATGTGAGGTCATTAAGAGGGGCTGCAATGGAGCCATAGTTCTTAATGAACCTCCTGTAATACCCAGTGAGGCCTAGGAAGGCTCTCACCTGAGTCTGAGTGGTAGGGGGAATCCAATCAATAATAGTTTGGATTTTCCCCTGAAGTGGTGCAATCTGTTCCCCACCAACAAGGTGTCCCAGATAAACCACCTTACCCTGCCCTATCTGGCACTTTGAAGCCTTGATAGTGAGGCCTGCCTTTTGCAGGGCCTCCAAAACTTTCCAAAGGTGGACCAGGTGATCATCCCAGCTGGAGCTAAAGACAGCTATATCATCCAAATATGCTGCACTGAAAGCTTCCAGCCCTTGCAGGACTGTGTTCACCAACCTCTGAAAAGTGGCAGGTGCATTTTTCAAACCAAAAGGCATTACAGTAAACTGGTAATGTCCTCCAATGGTAGAAAATGCAGTCTTAGGTTTAGCATCTTCTGACATTTTGATCTGCCAATACCCTGCAGTCAAATCAAAAGTGCTTAGATACTTGGCAGATGCCAGTGTATCTATTAGCTCATCTGCCCTGGGTATAGGGTGAGCATCTGTTTTGGTTACCAAGTTGAGACCTCTATAGTCTACACAAAACCTCATTTCCTTCTTTCCATCTTTAGAATTGGGTTTTGGTACCAGTACCACAGGAGAAGCCCATGGACTGTCAGAGTGCTCAACCACTCCTAGTTCCAACATCTTCTGAACTTCTTGCTTTATGCAGTCCCTGACATGGTCAGGCTGCCTATAGATCTTACTTTTGACAGGTAAACTGTCTCCAGTATCTATAGTGTGCTCACACCAAGAAGTGGTGCCTGGCACAATGGAGAAGAGTTCTGAAAATTGTCCTAGGAGATTTATGCAATTATCTTTCTGCTCAGCAGTAAGACAATCAGCCAAAACTACCCCTTCCACAAGAGCATCTTGTTCTGTGGAAGAGAAGAGATCAGGTAGAGGATCACTGTCTTCTTCCTGTCCCTCATCTGTTGCCATGAGCAGGGTGAGATCAGCCCTGTCATAGTAGGGTTTCAGGCGGTTGACATGGAGCACCCTAAGGGGACTCCTGGCAGTGCCTAAGTCAACCAAGTAGGTGACTTCACCCTTCTTTTCAACAATTGTGTGTGGACCACTCCATTTATCTTGGAGTGCTCTTGGGGCCACAGGCTCCAAGACCCACACTTTCTGCCCTGGTTGGTACTGAACCAAAACAGCCTTCTGGTCATGCCATTGCTTCTGGAGCTCTTGGCTGGCCTGAAGGTTTTTACTGGCCTTTTTCATGTACTCAGCCATCCTTGATCTGAGGCCAAGTACATAATCCACAATATCCTGCTTAGGAGCTTTTAAAGGTTGTTCCCAACCCTCCTTTACAAGTGTGAGTGGACCCCTAACAGGGTGTCCAAAAAGAAGTTCAAAGGGGCTGAAGCCCACTCCTTTCTGGGGTACTTCCCTGTAGGCAAAAAGGAGGCATGGTAGAAGGATATCCCATCTCCTGCGGAGTTTTTCAGGGAGTCCCATAATCATGCCTTTGAGAGTTTTATTAAATCTCTCCACCAGTCCATTTGTTTGTGGATGATAGGGTGTTGTGAACTTGTAAGTTACACCACACTCCTTCCACATGGCCTTTAAGTATGCAGACATGAAATTGCTTCCTCTGTCTGATACTACTTCCTTTGGGAAGCCCACCCTGGAAAATATTCCCAGGAGGGCCTTTGCCACTGCAGGAGCTGTAGTGGTCCTTAAAGGAATAGCTTCAGGATATCTTGTGGCATGGTCCACTACCACTAAGATAAACCTATTGCCTGAAGCAGTAGGAGGGTCAAGGGGGCCAACTATGTCAACCCCTACCCTTTCAAAGGGAACCCCAACCACAGGCAGTGGGATAAGGGGTGCCTTTGGAGTGCCACCTGTCTTGCCACTGGCTTGACAGGTTTCACAGGACTTACAAAATTCTTTTGTGTCCTCAGACATCCTAGGCCAATGAAACAGTGGTACCAATCTGTCCCAAGTTTTCATTTGACCCAGGTGCCCAGCTAAGGGAATGTCATGTGCCAGTGTTAGGAGGAACTTTCTGTACTCCTGAGGAATCACTAATCTCCTGGCAGCTCCAGTTTTAGGATCCCTATGCTCAGTGTACAAGAGGTTGTCCTCCCAATAAACTCTGTGTGAGTCACTGACATCCCCATTAGCCTGTTTGACAGCTTGCTGTCTGAGACCCTCTAATGTGGGACAGGTTTGCTGTGCCACACTCAGCTCCTCTCTGGCAGGCCCCCCTTCACCCAAAAGCTCAGCAGTGTCTGCTTCCAGCTCCTCTGGTGTAGGTTCTGCACAGGGAGGGAATTCTTCTTCCTCAGAAGTAGAATCCACTGTAGAGGGAGGGATAGTAGGAAGTGGTTTGCTTCTACTAGCCCTAGCTTTAGGGAGCACTTGGTCCATTGTTCCAGGATCCAAGCTTCCCTGTCCTTTTTGCTTTTTGGCCTGAGCCCTTGTCAAAGCAAAAATATGCCCTGGGATGCCCAGCATTGCTGCATGGGCCTCCAACTCCACATCTGACCAAGCTGATGTCTCAAAATCGTTCCCTAATAGACAGTCTACAGGTAAATCTGAAGCTACCACAACTTTCTTTGGACCAGATACCCCCCCCCAGTTGAGATTTACAACAGCCATGGGGTGGCTTTGTGTTATGCTGTGAGCATCGGTTACTTGGTACTGGTGTCCAAGTATGTGTTGTTCAGGGTGCACCAGTTTCTCAATCACCATTGTGACACTGGCACCTGTGTCCCTGTAGGCCTGGACCTCAACACCATTTATTAGGGCTAGTTGCTTGTACTTCTCCAAGTTATGGGGGCAAGCAACCAAAGTGGCTAAGTCAATAGCCCCTTCAGAGACTAAAGTAGCCTCTGTGGTCTCCCTAATCAGACCAACCCCAACTAAATTACCAAAAGTGAGCCCAGCTACTCCCTTGGATTGGCTATTAGTAGGTTTGCTCCCACCACCACTGCTATTAGTAGGGACACTAGGTGTAGCAGTAGGGGTTGTAGTGGTAGGAGCTGTGGTGCCTTTCTTTGGACAACTGGGATCTGTTGTCCAATGGCCTTTTATCTTACATAAATAGCACCATGGTTTCTTTTCCTTGTTCTGATTAAAGGAGGATTTGGGCCCACCACCCCCACCAGAGTGTTTTTGTGGGCCTGATGAAGACTCATTTTTAGATTTGTCCCCACCCTTGTCAGAAGACTTACCATCCTTCTTTTTGTTGCCATCTTTGTCACCCCCTGTATGAACTTTTCTGTTCACTCTTGTTCTGACCCATTTGTCTGCCTTCTTTCCCAATTCTTGGGGAGAGGTCAGATCAGAGTCCACCAAGTACTGGTGCAACAAATCAGACACACAATTATTAAGAATATGCTCTCTCAGGATTAAGTTATACAGGCTGTCATAATCAGTAACTTTACTGCCATGTAACCACCCCTCCAAGGCCTTCACTGCCTGGTCAATGAAATCAACCCAGTCTTGTGAAGACTCCTTTTTGGTATCTCTGAACTTGATCCTGTACTGTTCAGTGGTTAAGCCATAACCATCCAGGAGTGCATTCTTAAGAACTTGGAAATTGTTAGCATCATTTTCTTTTACAGTAAGGAGCCTATCCCTACCTTTTCCAGTAAATGATAGCCATAGGATAGCAGCCCACTGCTTTTGAGGGACATCCTGTACAGCACAGGCCCTCTCAAGTGCAGCAAACCACTTGTTAATGTCATCCCCCTCCTTGTAAGGGGGAACTATCTTATGCAGATTCCTGGAATCATGCTCTTTTGCAGGATGACTATGGGGAATACTGCTGCTGCCACCATGGGTATCTAAACCCATTTTCTGTCTTTCCCTCTCTATTTCTAAAGACTGTCTATCCAAATCCAGCTGTTGCTTCTTGAGCTTCAGTCTGGTTTGCTCCACTCTCAATCTATTGAGCTCCCTTTCCAACAATCTGTCATCAGGGTGGGTGGGAGGGACATTTCTAGATACAGAGGTATGATGGGAATGAACAGAAGGAGACCTGTCCCTTACAGAGGGCACCCTAACAGCTTGGCTACCAGTATAATGTGAGAGCACATCATCAGTATGATGTGATTCAACCTCTGTACCAACTATGCTAGACTGTCTAGTAATGGGCAGGCTGAGAAGTTTCTTTCCTGAACCTTTTCCTGGGGGAGTCCCTGGATCAGATTGAGAACCATTAGCTACTTTTTCTACAGATTGGGCACTTATGGCCTTATCCTGTACTCTAAGCATATTAATTAACAGTTCTAAGGAAGGATTCTTCCCTACACTCAAACCTCTCTCTATGCAGAGACTCCTTGCTCCTTTCCAGCTAAGGTGATCATATGCAAGTTTGGACAGTTCAACTTTTTGGCCTGTGCCAGACATTTTTTAGAGAGAGTTAAAGTGATAGACAAAGAGAAAAAAGTTTTCAGAACTTTTTGGAAAGACAGAAAAAACTTTTTAAACTTTTAAGAACTTTTTGAAAGTTTAGTAGTACTTTTCAGCACTTAGAAAAGAGTGAAAAGAGGAAATGCAAAACTTTTTGGCTATGTGTATATACACTGACCTTGTTTTGTATATTTTTCTCTTATGAAAAGTACAATGACAAGAGTGGTAAGTAGTCTCAAGCACTTATCCCACCACTGCACAACCAATGTAGGAGGCTGGACTGGCTTGTAGTGAGTACCAAGGGGTACTTGCACCTTGCACCAGGCCCAGTTATCCCTTATTAGTGTATAGGGTGTCTAGCAGCTTAGGCTGATAGATAATGGTAGCTTAGCAAAGCAGCTCAGGCTGAACTAGGAGACGTGTGAAGCTACTACAGTACCACTTAGTGTCATATGCACAATATCATAAGAAAACACAATACACAGTTATACTAAAAATAAAGGTACTTTATTTTTATGACAATATGCCAAAGTATCTTAGAGTGTACCCTCAGTGAGAGGATAGGAAATATACACAAGATATATATACACAATAGCAAAAATATGCAGTATAGTCTTAGAAAACAGTGCAAACAATGTATAGTTACAATAGGATGCAATGGGGAAACATAGGGATAGGGGCAACACAAACCATATACTCCAGAAGTGGAATGCGAACCACGAATGGACCCCAAACCTATGTGACCTTGTAGAGGGTCGCTGGGACTATTAGAAAATAGTGAGAGTTAGCAAAATAACCCACCCCAAGACCCTGAAAAGTGAGTGCAAAGTGCACCAAAGTTCCCCTAAGGACAAAATAGTCGTGTTAGAGGGAGAATGCAAGGAAAACACAAATCAGCAATGCAACAACGATGGATTCCTGTCTGAAGGTACCTGTGGAACAAGGGGACCAAGTCCAAAAGTCACAAGCAGCTCGGAGATGGGCAGATGCCCAAGAAATGCCAGCGGTTGGTGCAAAGAAGCTCTTACTAGGCTGAAGAACTGTGAATACTGCAGGAACGACAAGGGCTAGAGACTTCCCCTTTGGAGGATGGATCCCCCACGCCTTGGAGAGTCGTGCAGAAGTGTTTTCCCGCCGGATGGACGCCAACAAGCCTTGCTACACGCAAATCGTGCGTTTGGCGTTTTTGGACGCTGCTGGGGCCCAGGAGGGACCAGGAGGTCGCAAATTGGACCTGCAGAGAGAGGGGACGTCGAGCAAGACAAAGAGCCCTCACTGAAGCAGGTAGCACCCGGAGAAGTGCCAGAAACAGGCACTACGAGGATGCGTGAAACGGTGCTCGCCGAAGTTGCACAAAGGAGTCCCACGTCGCCGGAGACCAACTTAGAAAGTCGTGCAATGCAGGTTAGAGTGCCGTGGACCCAGGCTTGGCTGTGCACACAGGATTTCCGCCGGAAGTGCACAGGGGCCGGAGAAGCTTGCAAAGTCGCGGTTCCCAGCAATGCAGCCCAGCGAGGTGAGGCAAGGACTTACCTCCACCAAACTTGGGCTGAAGAGTCACTGGACTGTGGGGGTCACTTGGACGGTGTCGCTGGATTCGAGGGACCTCGCTCGTCGTGCTGAGAGGAGACCCAAGGGACCGGAGATGCAGCTTTTTGGTGCCTGCGGTTGCAGGGGGAAGATTCCGTCGACCCACGGGAGATTTCTTCGGAGCTTCTGGTGCAGAGAGGAGGCAGGCTACCCCCACAGCATGCACAAGCAGGAAAACAGTCGAGAAGGCGGCAGGATCAGCGTTACAGAGTTGCAGTAGTCGTCTTTGCTACTATGTTGCAGGTTTGCAGGCTTCCAGCGCGGTCAGCGGTCGATTCCTTATCAGAAGGTGAAGAGGGAGATGCAGAGGAACTCGGCTGAGCTCATGCATTCGTTATCTAAAGTTTCCCCAGAGACAGAGACCCTAAATAGCCAGAAAAGAGGGTTTGGCTACCTAGGAGAGAGGAAAGGCTACTAACACCTGAAGGAGCCTATCACAAGGAGTCTCTGACGTCACCTGGTGGCACTGGCCACTCAGAGCAGTCCAGTGTGCCAGCAGCACCTCTGTTTCCAAGATGGCAGAGGTCTGGAGCACACTGGAGGAGCTCTGGACACCTCCCAGGGGAGGTGCAGGTCAGGGGAGTGGTCACTCCCCTTTCCTTTGTCCAGTTTCGCGCCAGAGCAGGGGCTAAGGGGTCCCTGAACCGGTGTAGACTGGCTTATGCAGAATTGGGCACATCTGTGCCCAACAAAGCGTTTCCAGAGGCTGGGGGAGGCTACTCCTCCCCTGCCTTCACACCATTTTCCAAAGGGAGAGGGTGTCACACCCTCTCTCAGAGGAAGTTCTTTGTTCTGCCATCCTGGGCCAGGCCTGGCTGGACCCCAGGAGGGCAGCTGCCTGTCTGAGGGGTTGGCAGCAGCAGCAGCTGCAGAGAAACCCCAGGAAGGGCAGTCTGGCAGTACCAGGGTCTGTGCTACAGACCACTGGGATCATGGAATTGTACCAACAATGCCAGGATGGCATAGAGGGGGCAATTCCATGATCATAGACATGTTACATGGCCATATTCGGAGTTACCATGGTGAAGCTACATATAGGTAGTGACCTATATGTAGTGCACGCGTGTAATGGTGTCCCCGCACTCACAAAGTTCAGTGAATTGGCTCTGAACAATGTGGGGGCACCTTGGCTAGTGCCAGGGTGCCCTCACACTAAGTAACTTTGCACCTAACCTTTACCAGGTAAAGGTTAGACATATAGGTGACTTATAAGTTACTTAAGTGCAGTGTAAAATGGCTGTGAAATAACGTGGACGTTATTTCACTCAGGCTGCAGTGGCAGGCCTGTGTAAGAATTGTCAGAGCTCCCTATGGGTGGCAAAAGAAATGCTGCAGCCCATAGGGATCTCCTGGAACCCCAATACCCTGGGTACCTCAGTACCATATACTAGGGGATTATAAGGGTGTTCTAGTAAGCCAATGTAAAAAGTTTTGGAGGCCCTGCAAAAGGCAGGCCTCACTATCAAGGCTTCAAAGTGCCAGATAGGGCAGGGTAAGGTGGTTTATCTGGGACACCTTGTTGGTGGGGAACAGATTGCACCACTTCAGGGGAAAATCCAAACAATTATTGATTGGGTTCCCCCTACCACTCAGACTCAGGTGAGAGCCTTCCTAGGCCTCACTGGGTATTACAGGAGGTTCATTAAGAACTATGGCTCCATTGCAGCCCCTCTTAATGACCTCACATCCAAGAAAATGCCTAAAAAGGTATTATGGACAGCAAACTGTCAGAAAGCTTTTGAGGAGCTGAAGCAGGCCATGTGCTCTGCACCTGTCCTGAAAAGCCCTTGTTACTCTAAAAAATTCTATGTCCAAACTGATGCATCTGAATTAGGAGTAGGGGCAGTCCTATCACAACTTAATTCTGAGGGCCAGGATCAACCTGTTGCTTTTATTAGTAGGAGGTTGACCCCTAGAGAAAAGCGTTGGTCTGCCATTGAGAGGGAGGCCTTTGCTGTGGTCTGGGCACTGAAGAAGTTGAGGCCATACCTGTTTGGCACTCACTTCATTGTTCAGACAGAGCACAAACCTCTACTTTGGCTAAAACAAATGAAAGGTGAAAATCCTAAATTGTTGAGGTGGTCCATATCCCTACAGGGAATGGACTATACAGTGGAACATAGACCTGGGAGTAGCCACTCCAATGCAGATGGACTCTCCAGATATTTCCACTTAGACAATGAAGACTCATCAGGTCATGGCTAGTCTTATTGTCCTTCATTTGGGGGGGGGGGTTGTGTAGGAAAGTACCATCTTGCCTGGCATGTTACCCCCATTTTTCACTGTATATATGTTGTTTTAGTTGTATGTGTCACTGGGACCCTGGTAACCCAGGGCCCCAGTGCTCATAAGTGTGCCTGAATGTGTTACCTGTGTAGTGACTAACTGTCTCACTGAGGCTCTGCTAATCAGAACCTCAGTGGTTATGCTCTCTCATTTCTTTCCAAATTGTCACTGACAGGCTAGTGACTATTTTTACCAATTTACATTGGCTTACTGGAACACCCTTATAATTCCCTAGTATATGGTACTGAGGTACCCAGGGTATTGGGGTTCCAGGAGATCCCTATGGGCTGCAGCATTTCTTTTGCCACCCATAGGGAGCTCTGACAATTCTTACACAGGCCTGCCACTGCAGCCTGAGTGAAATAACGTCCACGTTATTTCACAGCCATTTTACACTGCATTTAAGTAACTTATAAGTCACCTATATGTCTAACCTTTAGCTGGTAAAGGTTAGGTGGAAAGTTACTTAGTGTGAGGGCACCCTGGCACTAGCCAAGGTGCCCCCACATTGTTCAGAGCCAATTCCCTGAACTTTGTGAGTGCGGGGACACCATTATACGCGTGCACTACATATAGGTCACTACCTATATGTAGCTTCACAATGGTAACTCCGAATATGGCCATGTAACATGTCTATGATCATGGAATTGCCCCCTCTATACCATCCTGGCATAGTTGGCACAATCCCATGACCCCAGTGGTCTGTAGCACAGACCCTGGTACTGCCAAACTGCCCTTCCTGGGGTTTCACTGCAGCTGCTGCTGCTGCCAACCCCTCAGACAGGCATCTGCCCTCCTGGGGTCCAGCCAGGCCTGGCCCAGGATGGCAGAACAAAGAACTTCCTCTGAGAGAGGGTGTGACACCCTCTCCCTTTGGAAAATGGTGTGAAGGCAGGGGAGGAGTAGCCTCCCCCAGCCTCTGGAAATGATTTGTTGGGCACAGATGTGCCCAATTCTGCATAAGCCAGTCTACACCGGTTCAGGGGACCCCTTAGCCCTGCTCTGGCGCGAAACTGGACAAAGGAAAGGGGAGTGACCACTCCCCTGACCTGCACCTCCCCTGGGAGGTGTCCAGAGCTCCTCCAGTGTGCTCCAGACCTCTGCCATCTTGGAAACAGAGGTGCTGCTGGCACACTGGACTGCTCTGAGTGGCCAGTGCCACCAGGTGACGTCAGAGACTCCTTCTGATAGGCTCCTTCAGGTGTTAGTAGCCTATCCTCTCTCCTAGGTAGCCAAACCCTCTTTTCTGGCTATTTAGGGTCTCTGTCTCTGGGGAAACTTTAGATAACGAATGCAAGAGCTCATCCGAGTTCCTCTGGATCTCTCTCTTCACCTTCTGCCAAGGAATCGACTGCTGACCGCGCTGGAAGCCAGCAAACCTGCAACATAGTAGCAAAGACGACTACTGCAACTCTGTAACGCTGATCCTGCCGCCTTCTCGACTGTTTTCCTGCTTGTGCATGCTGTGGGGGTAGTCTGCCTCCTCTCTGCACCAGAAGCTCCGAAGAAATCTCCCGTGGGTCGACGGAATCTTCCCCCTGCAACCGCAGGCACCAAAAAGCTGCATTACCGGTCCCTTGGGTCTCCTCTCAGCACGACGCGCGAGGTCCCTCGAATCCAGCGACTCTGTCCAAGTGACCCCCACAGTCCAGTGACTCTTCAGTCCAAGTTTGGTGGAGGTAAGTCCTTGCCTCACCTCGCTGGGCTGCATTGCTGGGAACCGCGACTTTTGCAGCTACTCCGGCCCCTGTGCACTTCCAGCGGAAATCCTTTGTGCACAGCCAAGCCTGGGTCCACGGCACTCTAACCTGCATTGCACGACTTTCTAAGTTGGTCTCCGGCGACGTGGGACCCCTTTGTGCGACTTCGGGTGAGCACCGTTTCACGCATCCTCGTAGTGCCTGTTTCTGGCACTTCTCCGGGAGCTACCTGCTGCTGAGAGGGCTCCTTGTCTTGCTCGACGTCCCCTCTCTCTCCTGGTCCAATTTGCGACCTCCTGGTCCCTCCAGGGCCACAGCAGCGTCCAAAAACGCTAACCACACGATTTGCAGCTAGCAAGGCTTGTTGGCGTTCTTTCGGCGGGAAAACACTTCTGCACGACTCTCCACGGCGAGCGGGATCCGTCCACCAAAGGGGAAGTCTCTAGCCCTTTTCGTTCCTGCAGAAACCTCAGCTTCTTCTGTCCAGTAGAAGCTTCTTTGCATCCACAGCTGGCATTTCCTGGGCATATGCCCATCTCCGACTTGCTTGTGACTTTTGGACTTGGTCCCCTTGTTCCACAGGTACCCTAGATTGGAAATCCACAGTTGTTGCATTGTTGGTTTGTGTCTTTCCTGCAGTATTCCTCTAACACGACTTCTTTGTCCTTAGGGGAACTTTAGTGCACTTTGCACTCACTTTTCAGGGTCTTGGGGAGGGTTATTTTTCTAACTCTCACTATTTTCTAATAGTCCCAGCGACCCTCTACAAGGTCACATAGGTTTGGGGTCCATTCGTGGTTCGCATTCCACTTTTGGAGTATATGGTTTGTGTTGCCCCTATCCCTATGTTTCCCCATTGCATCCTATTGTAACTATACATTGTTTGCACTGTTTTCTAAGACTATACTGCATATTTTTGCTATTGTGTATATATATCTTGTGTATATTTCCTATCCTCTCACTGAGGGTACACTCTAAGATACTTTGGCATATTGTCATAAAAATAAAGTACCTTTATTTTTAGTATAACTGTGTATTGTGTTTTCTTATGATATTGTGCAAGTGACACTTGTGGTACTGTAGTAGCTTCACACGTCTCCTAGTTCAGCCTAAGCTGCTCTGCTAAGCTACCATTATCTATCAGCCTGAGCTGCTAGACACCCTATACACTCATAAGGGATAACTGGGCCTGGTGCAAGGTGCAAGTACCCCTTGGTACTCACTACAAGCCAGTCCAGCCTCCTACATTGGTTGTGCAGCGGTTGGATAAGTGCTTTGAGACTACTTACCACTCTTGTCATTGTACTTTTCATAAGTAAAAAATATACAAAACAAGGTCAGTGTATATACACATAGCCAAAAAGTTTTGCATTTCCTCTTTTCACTCTTTTCTAAGTGCTGAAAAGTACTTCTAACTTTCTAAAAAGTTCTAAAAAGTTAAAAAAGTTTTTTTCTCTGTCTTTCTAAAAGCTCTGACAAACTTTTTATCTTTTACTATCACTTTAACTCTCTCTAAAAATGTCTGGCACAGGCCAAAATGTTGATCTGTCCAAACTTGCATATGACCACCTTAGCTGGAAAGGAGCAAGGAGTCTCTGTGTAGAGAGAGGTTTGAGTGTAGGGAAGAATCCTTCCTTGGAACTGTTACTTAACATGCTTAGAGAACAGGATAAGGCTAGAAGTGCCCCATCTGTTGAAAAAGTAGCTAATGGTTCTCAATCTGATCCAGGGACTCCCCCAGGAAAAGATTCTGGAAAGAAACTTCCTAGCCTGCCCATTACTAGACAGTCTAGCATAGTTGGTAATGATGATGAGCCACACCATACAAATAGTGTTGTCTCACATCATAGCAAAAGCATTTATTCTCACCATACTGGTAGTGATGTTTCTGTTAGCCAAGCTGTTAGGGTGGATTCTGTAAGGGACAGGTCTCCTTCTGTCCATTCTCACCATACTTCTGTTTCAAGGCATGTCCCTCCCACCCACCCTGATGACAGATTTTTAGAAAGGGAGCTCAATAGATTGAGAGTGGAACAAACCAGACTGAAGCTCAAAAAGCAACAGCTGGATTTGGATAGACAGACTTTAGAAGTAGAGAAGGAGAGACAGAAATTGGGTTTAGAAACCCATGGTGGCAGCAGCAGTATTCCCCATAGTCATCCTGCAAAAGAGCATGATTCCAGGAATCTGCACAAGATAGTTCCCCCTTATAAGGAGGGGGATGACATTAACAAGTGGTTTGCTGCACTTGAGAGGGCCTGTGTTGTACAGGATGTCCCTCAAAGGCAGTGGGCTGCTATCCTATGGCTATCATTTAGTTGAAAAGGTAGGGATAGGCTCCTTACTGTGAAAGAAAATGATGCTAATAATTTCCAAGTTCTTAAGAATGCACTCCTGGATGGTTATGGCTTAACCACTGAACAATACAGGATAAAGTTCAGAGAGACCAAAAAGGAGTCTTCACAAGACTGGGTTGATTTCATTGACCATTCAGTGAAGGCCTTGGAGGGGTGGTTACATGGCAGTAAAGTTACTGATTATGACAGCCTGTATAACTTGATCCTGAGAGAGCATATTCTTAATAATTGTGTGTCTGATTTGTTGCACCAGTACTTGGTGGACTCTGATCTGACCTCTCCCCAAGAATTGGGAAAGAAGGCAGACAAATGGGTCAGAACAAGGGTGAACAGAAAAGTTAATACAGGGGGTGACAAAGATGGCAACAAAAAGAAGGATGGTAAGTCTTCTGACAAGGGTGGGGACAAATCTAAAAATGAGTCTTCATCAGGCCCACAAAAACACTCTGGTGGGGGTGGTGGGCCCAAATCCTCTTTTTAATAAGAACAAGGAAAAGAAACCATGGTGCTATTTATGTAAAATAAAAGGCCATTGGACAACAGATCCCAGTTGTCCAAAGAAAGGCACCAAGCCTCCTACCACTACAACCCCTACTGCTACACCTAGTGTCCCTACTAATAGCAGTGGTGGTGGGAGCAAACCTACTAATAGCCAATACAAGGGAGTAGCTGGGCTCACTATTGGTAACTTAGTTGGGGTTGGCCTTATTAGGGAGGCCACAGAGGCTGTGTTAGTCTCTGAGGGGGCTATTGATTTAGCCACCTTAGTTGCTTGTCCCTTTAATATGGATAAGTACAAGCAGCTACCCCTAATAAATGGTGTTGAGGTTCAGGCCTACAGGGACACTGGTGCCAGTGTGACTATGGTCATAGAGAAACTGGTCCACCCTGAACAACACCTACTTGGTCACCAGTACCAAGTAACCAATGCTCACAACAACACACTTAGCCACCCCATGGCTGTTGTAAATCTCTACTGGGGGGGGGTTACTGGTCCAAAGAAAGTTGTGGTAGCTTCAGATTTACCTGTAGACTGTCTATTAGGGAATGATTTGGAGACATCAGCTTGGTCAGATGTGGAGTTGGAGGCCCATGCAGCAATGCTGGGCATCCCAGGGCATATTTTTGCTTTGACAAGGGCTCAGGCCAAAAAGCAAAAAGGACAGGGAAGCTTGGATCCTGGAACAATGGACCAAGTGTTCCCTAAAGCTAGGGCTAGTAGAAGCAAACCACTTCCTACTATCCCTCCCTCTACAGTGGATTCTACTTCTGAGGAAGAAGAATTCCCTCCCTGTGCAGAACCTACACCAGAGGAGCTGGAAGCAGACACTGCTGAGCTTTTGGGTTAAGGGGGGCCTGCCAGAGAGGAGCTGAGTGTGGCACAGCAAACCTGTCCCACATTAGAGGGTCTCAGACAGCAAGCTGTCAAACAGGCTAATGGGGATGTCAGTGACTCTCACAGAGTTTACTGGGAGGACAACCTCTTGTACACTGAGCATAGGGATCCTAAACCTGGAGCTGCCAGGAGATTAGTGATTCCTCAGGAGTACAGAAAGTTCCTCCTAACCCTGGCACATGACATTCCCCTAGCTGGGCATCTAGGACAAATGAAAACTTGGGACAGACTGGTTCCATTATTTCATTGGCCTAGGATGTCTGAGGACACAAAGGAATTTTGTAAGTCCTGTGAAACCTGTCAAGCCAGTGGCAAGACAGGTGGCACCCCAAAGGCACCCCTTATTCCACTGCCTGTGGTTGGGGTTCCCTTTGAAAGGGTAGGGGTTGACATAGTTGGCCCCCTTGACCCTCCTACTGCTTCAGGCAATAGATTTATCTTGGTGGTAGTGGACCATGCCACAAGATATCCTGAAGCTATTGCTTTAAGGACCACTACAGCACCTGCAGTGGCAAAGGCCCTCCTGGGAATATTTTCCAGGGTGGGCTTCCCAAAGGAAGTAGTATCAGACAGGGAAAGCAATTTCATGTCTGCATACTTAAAGGCCATGCGGAAGGAGTGTGGTGTAACTTATAAGTTCACAACACCCTATCACCCACAAACAAATGGACTGGTGGAGAGATTTAACAAAACTCTCAAAGGCATGATTATGGGACTCCCTGAAAAACTCCGCAGGAGATGGGATATCCTTCTACCATGCCTCCTTTTTGCCTACAGGGAGGTACCCCAGAAAGGAGTGGGCTTCAGCCCCTTTGAACTTCTTTTTGGACACCCTGTTAGGGGTCCACTCACACTTGTAAAGGAGGGTTGGGAACAACCTTTAAAAGCTCCTAAGCAGGATATTGTGGATTATGTACTTGGCCTCAGATCAAGGATGGCTGAGTACATGAAAAAGGCCAGTAAAAACCTTCAGGCCAGCCAAGAGCTCCAGAAGCAATGGCATGATCAGAAGGCTGTTTTGGTTCAGTACCAACCAGGGCAGAAAGTGTGGGTCTTGGAGCCTGTGGCCCCAAGAGCACTCCAAGATAAATGGAGTGGACCCCACACAATTGTTGAAAAGAAGGGAGAAGTCACCTATTTAGTTGACTTAGGCCCTCCAGGAGTCCCCTTAGGGTGCTCCATGTCAACCGCCTGAAACCCTACAATGACAGGGCTGATCTCACCCTGCTCATGGCAACTGATGAGGGACAGGAAGAAGACAGTGATCCTCTACCTGATCTCTTCTCTTACACAGAACAAGATGCTCTGGTGGAAGGTGTAGTTTTGGCTGATTGTCTTACTGCTGAGCAGAAAGACAATTGCATAAATCTCCTAGATCAATTCTCTGAACTCTTCTCTACGGTGCCAAGTACCACTTCTTGGTGTGATCACACTATAGATACTGGAGACAGCTTGCCTGTCAAAAGTAAGATCTATAGGCAGCCTGACCATGTCAGGGACTGCATAAAGCAAGAGGTCCAGAAAATGTTAGAACTAGGAGTGGTTGAGCACTCTGACAGTCCATGGGCTTCTCCTGTGGTACTGGTACCAAAACCCCATTCCAAAGATGGAAAGAAGGAAATGCGGTTTTGTGTAGACTATAGAGGTCTCAACTTGGTAACCAAAACTGATGCTCACCCTATACCCAGGGCAGATGAGCTCATAGATACACTGGCATCTGCCAAGTATCTAAGCACTTTTGACTTGACTGCAGGGTATTGGCAGATCAAATTGTCAGAAGATGCTAAACCTAAGACTGCATTTTCTACCATTGGAGGACATTACCAGTTTACTGTAATGCCTTTTGGTTTGAAAAATGCACCTGCCACTTTTCAGAGGTTGGTGAACACAGTCCTGCAAGGGCTGGAAGCTTTTAGTGCAGCATATTTGGACGATATAGCTGTCTTTAGCTCCAGCTGGGATGATCACCTGGTCCACCTATGGAAAGTTTTGGAGGCCCTGCAAAAGGCAGGCCTCACTATCAAGGCTTCAAAGTGCCAGATAGGGCAGGGTAAGGTGGTTTATCTGGGACACCTTGTTGGTGGGGAACAGATTGCACCACTTCAGGGGAAAATCCAAACAATTATTGATTGGGTTCCCCCTACCACTCAGACTCAGGTGAGAGCCTTCCTAGGCCTCACTGGGTATTACAGGAGGTTCATTAAGAACTATGGCTCCATTGCAGCCCCTCTTAATGACCTCACATCCAAGAAAATGCCTAAAAAGGTATTATGGACAGCAAACTGTCAGAAAGCTTTTGAGGAGCTGAAGCAGGCCATGTGCTCTGCACCTGTCCTGAAAAGCCCTTGTTACTCTAAAAAATTCTATGTCCAAACTGATGCATCTGAATTAGGAGTAGGGGCAGTCCTATCACAACTTAATTCTGAGGGCCAGGATCAACCTGTTGCTTTTATTAGTAGGAGGTTGACCCCTAGAGAAAAGCGTTGGTCTGCCATTGAGAGGGAGGCCTTTGCTGTGGTCTGGGCACTGAAGAAGTTGAGGCCATACCTGTTTGGCACTCACTTCATTGTTCAGACAGACCACAAACCTCTACTTTGGCTAAAACAAATGAAAGGTGAAAATCCTAAATTGTTGAGGTGGTCCATATCCCTACAGGGAATGGACTATACAGTGGAACATAGACCTGGGAGTAGCCACTCCAATGCAGATGGACTCTCCAGATATTTCCACTTAGACAATGAAGACTCATCAGGTCATGGCTAGTCTTATTGTCCTTCGTTTGGGGGGGGGGTTGTGTAGGAAAGTACCATCTTGCCTGGCATGTTACCCCCATTTTTCACTGTATATATGTTGTTTTAGTTGTATGTGTCACTGGGACCCTGGTAACCCAGGGCCCAAGTGCTCATAAGTGTGCCTGAATGTGTTACCTGTGTAGTGACTAACTGTCTCACTGAGGCTCTGCTAATCAGAACCTCAGTGGTTATGCTATCTCATTTCTTTCCAAATTGTCACTGACAGGCTAGTGACTATTTTTACCAATTTACATTGGCTTACTGGAACACCCTTATAATTCCCTAGTATATGGTACTGAGGTACCCAGGGTATTGGGGTTCCAGGAGATCCCTATGGGCTGCAGCATTTCTTTTGCCACCCATAGGGAGCTCTGACAATTCTTACACAGGCCTGCCACTGCAGCCTGAGTGAAATAACGTCCACGTTATTTCACAGCCATTTTACACTGCATTTAAGTAACTTATAAGTCACCTATATGTCTAACCTTTAACTGGTAAAGGTTAGGTGGAAAGTTACTTAGTGTGAGGGCACCCTGGCACTAGCCAAGGTGCCCCCACATTGTTCAGAGCCAATTCCCTGAACTTTGTGAGTGCGGGGACACCATTACACGCGTGCACTACATATAGGTCACTACCTATATGTAGCTTCACAATGGTAACTCCGAATATGGCCATGTAACATGTCTATGATCATGGAATTGCCCCCTCTATACCATCCTGGCATAGTTGGCACAATCCCATGACCCCAGTGGTCTGTAGCACAGACCCTGGTACTGCCAAACTGCCCTTCCTGGGGTTTCACTGCAGCTGCTGCTGCTGCCAACCCCTCAGACAGGCATCTGCCCTCCTGGGGTCCAGCCAGGCCTGGCCCAGGATGGCAGAACAAAGAACTTCCTCTGAGAGAGGGTGTGACACCCTCTCCCTTTGGAAAATGGTGTGAAGGCAGGGGAGGAGTAGCCTCCCCCAGCCTCTGGAAATGATTTGTTGGGCACAGATGTGCCCAATTCTGCATAAGCCAGTCTACACCGGTTCAGGGGACCCCTTAGCCCTGCTCTGGCGCGAAACTGGACAAAGGAAAGGGGAGTGACCACTCCCCTGACCTGCACCTCCCCTGGGAGGTGTCCAGAGCTCCTCCAGTGTGCTCCAGACCTTTGCCATCTTGGAAACAGAGGTGCTGCTGGCACACTGGACTGCTCTGAGTGGCCAGTGCCACCAGGTGACGTCAGAGACTCCTTCTGATAGGCTCCTTCAGGTGTTAGTAGCCTATCCTCTCTCCTAGGTAGCCAAACCCTCTTTTCTGGCTATTTAGGGTCTCTGTCTCTGGGGAAACTTTAGATAACGAATGCAAGAGCTCATCCGAGTTCCTCTGGATCTCTCTCTTCACCTTCTGCCAAGGAATCGACTGCTGACCGCGCTGGAAGCCAGCAAACCTGCAACATAGTAGCAAAGACGACTACTGCAACTCTGTAACGCTGATCCTGCCGCCTTCTCGACTGTTTTCCTGCTTGTGCATGCTGTGGGGGTAGTCTGCCTCCTCTCTGCACCAGAAGCTCCGAAGAAATCTCCCGTGGGTCGACGGAATCTTCCCCCTGCAACCGCAGGCACCAAAAAGCTGCATTACCGGTCCCTTGGGTCTCCTCTCAGCACGACGCGCGAGGTCCCTCGAATCCAGCGACTCTGTCCAAGTGACCCCCACAGTCCAGTGACTCTTCAGTCCAAGTTTGGTGGAGGTAAGTCCTTGCCTCACCTCGCTGGGCTGCATTGCTGGGAACCGCGACTTTTGCAGCTACTCCGGCCCCTGTGCACTTCCGGCGGAAATCCTTTGTGCACAGCCAAGCCTGGGTCCACGGCACTCTAACCTGCATTGCACGACTTTCTAAGTTGGTCTCCGGCGACGTGGGACCCCTTTGTGCGACTTCGGGTGAGCACCGTTTCACGCATCCTCGTAGTGCCTGTTTCTGGCACTTCTCCGGGAGCTACCTGCTGCTGAGAGGGCTCCTTGTCTTGCTCGACGTCCCCTCTCTCTCCTGGTCCAATTTGCGACCTCCTGGTCCCTCCAGGGCCACAGCAGCGTCCAAAAACGCTAACCGCACGATTTGCAGCTAGCAAGGCTTGTTGGCGTTCTTTCGGCGGGAAAACACGTCTGCACGACTCTCCACGGCGAGCGGGATCCGTCCACCAAAGGGGAAGTCTCTAGCCCTTTTCGTTCCTGCAGAAACCTCAGCTTCTTCTGTCCAGTAGAAGCTTCTTTGCATCCACAGCTGGCATTTCCTGGGCATATGCCCATCTCCGACTTGCTTGTGACTTTTGGACTTGGTCCCCTTGTTCCACAGGTACCCTAGATTGGAAATCCACAGTTGTTGCATTGTTGGTTTCTGTAGTAGCTTCACACGTCTCCTAGTTCAGCCTAAGCTGCTCTGCTAAGCTACCATTATCTATCAGCCTGAGCTGCTAGACACCCTATACACTAATAAGGGATAACTGGGCCTGGTGCAAGGTGCAAGTACCCCTTGGTACTCACTACAAGCCAGTCCAGCCTCCTACAGTGGGCACCCTGGCACTAGCCAAGGTGCCCCCACATTGTTCAGGGCAAATTCCCCGAACTTTGGGAGTGCGGGGACA
This sequence comes from Pleurodeles waltl, assembly GCF_031143425.1. Classification (NCBI taxonomy): domain Eukaryota; kingdom Metazoa; phylum Chordata; class Amphibia; order Caudata; family Salamandridae; genus Pleurodeles; species Pleurodeles waltl. Next base: position 566,651,843 of record NC_090445.1, on the reverse strand, counting down.
CCATTACACGTGTGCACTATACATAGGTCACTACCTACGTATAGCGTCACAATGGTAACTCCGAACAAGGCCATGTAACATGTCTAAGATCGTGGAATTGTCACCCCAATGCCAGAATGGCATTGGGGGAAATTTCCATGATCCCTGAGTCTCTAGCATAGTGCCCGGATACTGCCAAACTGCCTCGCCGGGTTCTCCACAGTAGCTGCTGCTGCTGCCAACCCCTCAGACAAGTTTCTGCCCTCCTGGGGTCCAGGCAGCCATGGCCCAGGAAGGCAGAACAAAGGATTTCCTCTGAGAGAGTGTGTAACACCCTCCACCTTTGGAAACAGGTGTCAGGGCTTGGGAGGAGTAGCCTCCCCTAGCCTCTGGAAATGCTTTGTGTAGGAGGCTGGACTGGCTTGTAGTGAGTACCAAGGGGTACTTACACCAGGCCCAGGTATCCCTTATTAGTGTATAGGGTGTCTAGCAGCTTAGGCTGATAGATAATGGTAGCTTAGCAGAGCAGCTTAGGCTGAACTAGGAGATGAGTGAAGCTCCTACAGTACTACTAGTGTCACTTGCTCAATATCATAAGAAAACACAATACACAGATATACTAAAAATAAAGGTACTTTATTTTTATGACAATATGTCAAAGTATCTCAGTGAGTATCCTCAGTATGAGGATAGCAAATATACACAAGATATATGTACACAATACCAAAAATATGCAGTATAGTCTTAGAAAACAGTGCAAACAATGTATAGTTACAATAGGATGCAATGGGGACACATAGGGATAGGGGCAACACAAACCATATACTCCAAAAGTGGAATGCGAACCATGAATGGACCCCAAACCTTTGTGACCTTGTAGAGGGTCGCTGGGACTGTAAGAAAACAGTGAGGGTTAGAAAAATAGCCCACCCCAAGACCCTGAAAAGTGAGTGCAAAGTGCACTAAAGTTCCCCAAAGAGCACAGAAGTCGTGATAGGGGAATTCTGCGGGAAAGACACAAACCAGCAACGCAACAACGATGGATTTCCAAATGAGGGTACCTGTGGAACAAGGGGACCAAGTCCAAAAGTCACGACCAAGTCGAGAGTGGGCAGATGCCCAGGAAATGCCAGCTGTGGGTGCAAAGAAGCTGCTACTAGGCAGTAGAAGCTGAGGATTCTGCAGGAACGACAAAGGCTAGACTGCATTGCTTTGTACCGCGTGATTCGCAGCTGCTCCGGCCCCTGAGCACTCTTCCAGGATTTCCTTTGTGCACAGCCAAGCCTGGGTCCCGACACTCTATCCTGCAGTGCACAACCTTCTGAGTTGTCCTCCGGTGTCGTGGGACTCCCTTTTGTAACTTCGCATGGACTCCGGTTCACTTTCCTTCTAAGTGCCTGTTCAGGTACTTTTGCGGGTGCTGCCTGCTTCTGTGAGGGCTCCCTACGTTGCTAGGCACCCCCTCTGTCTCCTCCTCCAAGTGGCGACATCCTGGTCCCTCCTGGGCCACAGCAGCACCCAAAAACCTCTACCACCACCCTTGCAGTTAGCAAGGCTTGTTTGCTGTCTTTCTGCATGGGAACACCTCTGCAAGCTTCATCGCAACGTGGGACATCCGTCTTCCAAAGGAAAAGTCCCTATCTCTCTTCTTTCTTGCAGAACTCCAAGCTTCTTCCAACCGGTGGCAGCTTCTTTGCACCCTCAGCTGGCATTTCCTGGGCTCCTGCCCACTCTCGACACTGTTGCGACTATTGGACTTGGTCCCCTTGTCTTACAGGTACTCAGGTCCGGAAATCCACTGTTGTTGCATTGCTGGTGATTTTTCTTCCTGCAGAATCACCCTATCTCGACTTCTGTGCTCTCTGGTGATAGTAGGGACACTTTACACCTACTTTTCAGGGTCTTGGGGTGGGCTATTTTTCTAACCCTCACTGTTTTCTTACAGTCCCAGCGACCCTCTACAAGCTCACATAGGTCTTGGGTCCATTTGTGGTTCGCATTCCACTTTTGGGTATATGGTTTGTATTGCCCCTATACCTATGTGCTCCTATTGCAACCTACTGTAACTTTACTTTGCTTGCATTACTTCCTTTTACTATTACTGCATATTTTTGGTATTGTGTACATATATCGTGTGTATATTTGGCATCCTCACACTGAGGGTACTCACTGAGATACTTTTGGCATATTGGGGGTCATTACAACCCTGGCGGACGGTGTTAAAGGGGCGGTAAGACTGCCAATAGGCTGGCGTTTTTTTTTTAGTATCATGACCATGCCGGTATTGTGACCCGGCTTACCGCCGTGGATTTCCAGCGGTAGGAACCGCCATGAAATCCATGGCGGTAAGCACTATCAGTGGCAGGGAATTCCTTCCCTGGCACTGATAGGGGTCTCCCCCTTCCGACCCCCTCCCCTACACCCCCATCACCCCTGCCACCCCCCAAAGGTGGCAGGCCCCCCCTCCCCACCCCGACCCCCAACATAACATTACTGACACACACCCGACACGCACGCAGGCACCACCAACACACATACACGCACACACACCGACATACATGCCAACATCTACACACACACTCAGACACGTACACCCACATTCACACATTCACGCACACATCCATACAGACATACATACAGACAGACACGCACACATTTCCGAAACACGCATCACCCCCGCAAGCATACACGCACACACACACCCCCCTACATACACAGACGCATACCCCCATGCACCCACACAACACACAACACCCTCCACCCCCTCCCCTAACGGACGATCGACTTACCTGTTCCGTCGATCCTCCGGGAGGGGACGGGAGCCATGGGGGCAGCTCCGCCAACACCACACCGCCACCAGAACACCGCCGCGCAGAATCACAGGATGTGATTAGCTCGGCGGTGTTCTGTTGGCGTGGCGGTGGAGGAACCTCCACTTCCCCGCCGCCCGCAAGTATGGCTGTTGGCGGCTCTCCATTGGAAAAACGACAGAGGACAGCCAACGGTCATAATACGCCGTGCGGCAAACCGCCACTACTGGCGGTCTTCCGCACGGCGGTCCCTCGGCGGTCTTCTTAAAAAACCGCTGAGGTTGTAATGACCACCATTGTTATAAAAATAAAGTACCTTTATTTTTAGTATATCTGTGTATTGTGTTTTCTTATGATATTGTGCATATCACACCAGTGGTATAGTAGGAGCTTTACATGTCTCCTAGTTCAGCCTAAGCTGCTCTGCTATAGCTACCTTCTATCAGCCTAAGCTGCTAGAAACACCTCTTCTACACTAATAAGGGATAACTGGACCTGGCACAAGGTGTAAGTACCTCTGGTACCCACTACAAACCAGGCCAGCCTCCAACATTGGTTGTGCAGCGGTGGAATAAGTACTTGCAACTACTTACCACTTTGTCATTGTGTACTTTTCATAAGAGAATCATATACAAAACAAGTTCAGTGTATGTACACCTAACCAAAAAGTTTTGCTTTTCTTCTCTTACACTATCTGCTAAGTGCTGAAAAGTACTCCTAAACTTTCAAAAAGTTTCTAAAAAGTAGAAAAAATATTTTTTTCTGTTTCCTTAAAAAGTCCTGAATCTTTTTCTCTCTTTTATCTGTCTCTAAACCTTTTTCTATCATGTGTGGTGTAGGAACCCCTCTTAATTTGGTCAATACAGCTTATGACCACTGTAGGAAAGTACCATCTTGCCTGGCATGTTACCCCCATATTTCACTGTATACATGTTGTTTTAGTTGTATGTGTCACTGGGACCCTGCCAGCCAGGGCCCCAGTGCTCATAAGTGTGCCCTGTATGTGTTACCTGTGTGATGACTAACTGTCTCACTGAGGCTCTGCTAACCAGAACCTCAGTGGTTATGCTCTCTCATTTCTTTCCAAATTGTCACTAACAGGCTATTGACCAATTTCACCAATATACATTGGCATACTGGAACACCCTTATAATTCCCTAGTATATGGTACTGAGGTACCCAGGGTATTGGGGTTCAAGGAGATCCCTATGGGCTGCAGCATTTCTTTTGCCACCCATAGGGAGCTCTGACAATTCTTACACAGGCCTGCCACTGCAGCCTGAGTGAAATAACGTCCACGTTATTTCACAGCCATTTACCACTGCACTTAAGTAACTTATAAGTCACCTATATGTCTAACCTTTACCTGGTAAAGGTTGGGTGCTAAGTTACTTAGTGTGTGGGCACCCTGGCACTAGCCAAGGTGCCCCCACATTGTTCAGGGCAAATTCCCCGGAATTTGTGAGTGCGGGGACACCATTACACGCATGCACTGTACATAGGTCTCTACCTATGTACAGCGTTACAATGGTAACTCCGAACATGGCCATGTAATATGTCTAGGATCATAGAATTGTCACCCCAATGCCATAGAAAATTATTCTATTTATACTTTATAAAACACACAAGACCCCAAGACCCTGTAAGGTAGGTGTAAAGTGCACCTACAACCCCCAGAGAGCACAGAAGTCGTGATAGGGGAATTCTGCAAGGAAGACCAACACCAGCAATGCAACAACGATGGACTTCCGGACCTAAGTACCTGTGAAACAAGGGGACCACGTCCAAGAATCGCGACAATGTTGAGAGAGGGCAGATGCCCAGGAAATGCCAACTGAGGGTGCAAAGAAGCTGCCACTGGATGGTGGAAGCTGTGGTTTCTGCAAGAACGAAGAGGGCTAGAAACTTCCCCTTTGGAGGATGGATGTCCCACGTCGCGAAACAGCTTGCAGAGGTGTTCCCACGCAGAAAGACCGCAAACAAGCCTTGTGTGACGGGTTGATTGGCGATCACCCGCACACTTCCAGGTCCTGTACTGACTCTGCCCCTGGGGACCGTTGCCTGACCCACCTCCCGTCCCGTGATTGGTGGGACTCTCAGGATCTGCGGGCCGCCGCCAGGTTAAAATTGCCTTCGACAGCACTGGCAGGAATCGATGGTGTGGAGGAAGCGGACGGACGATCACAAGAGGAGGAAAGAATCGGGCTACCGGAGGTCACCAAAGAAGAAGACGGGCGGCGCTTCGAGACTCGAACCCAGCAACTGCTGAATGCAACTCGGAGAAACCAACAGGAGACGTCTGACAGGTCCCGTGGGAGCAGGCAGCCGGGAGGACGAAACGCTAATGCCCGCCACGCTTCTGGAGAAGCGTGGGATTACATACCTGAGCGGGGAAAAAAGAGAGAAAGAGAGCGAGAGTGAGAGAGAAGTATGAAAGGGATAGGGGGGAGAAGAAAAGGTGGGAAGGAAGGAGGGAATAAAAGGGGAATGGGGGTGAAACAGAGCACAGACACCCACTCGCATCGCGCACACTGAAGCACTTTTGTATGTAGGCTAAGGCACTTGAAAGGCACTGCACCTAAGAAACTATCGAAGTCACTTGAAAGGCACTGCACATAAGAAACTATAAGAGGCACAACGGAAGAAGGGAAAAGACATTAACGCACTGGAAAGCCCAGAAGACTGGTTTCAGAACAGACGTACAAAGAGAGAGACAGTGATGTCGTAATTGTTGTAAAACATGAAGTGAAACAGGCAGAGACTAGAAAGAGAAAGGAAAGAGAAAGACCCCAAAAGTGATTCCTCCACTTACCTTATGTCCTCTATTCTCTCCACATGTACCTCCCGGGACGCCTGTACACCAAGGAAATAAAAGAAAGAGAAGAGTGAGAGCGACCACAACAAGAAATCACCCATCACCCAAAGGAGAAAAACCTCTAAACTTACTTGCACCATACCTCACCGAATATGCTCTTGTTCTAATAAAACACTGGTACACCTGACCAACGCGTTCGAGTATTCCTTCCACACGGGCAGCGATCACAAGTGGTGTCAGAAGTGGGATTGGATAGTATCCCCACCATGGAAGAAAAGGCAACCATGGCCGATGTAATCGCACAATTAGCTGAAGGACAACGCCACCTACAGTTAATATGGGAGCAACAAATGAAAGAGGCAAAAGAAGAGTGGGAGGCATTACAAACTGCTCTTAAGAGTCAGGCCACAATTATGGCCAATAATCAGCTGGTGCATGAGACCGCATTGGGGAAACTGACAGATACCATGGCCCATACTAAAGTACACCCTAATATACCGAGCAGTGTGTTGCAACGGTATCAGGAGCAGGAAGATCCCGACTCATTTTTCACAAACTTTGAGAGGGTAGCTAGCACAGCTAATTGGCCCGAGGATAAATGGGGCCAGTACCTTGTCCCACTTCTCACTGGTCACCTGCAGTCTGCCTATCAGGCAATTAATCTGAGTGGGACTCTTCCCTATAGAGACATCAAAAAAGTCATTCTAGAAAGAGTGGGCCTCGACAGTGAAAGCAACCGGACCAGATTCAGGCAAATGAAATGGCAGCATCAGGAGAACCCTTGCACTTTATACTACTGCGCGCAACACGCAGCTGGCAGGTGGTTACATCCCTCTGAAAAGTTCAGGGAAGAACTGTTTGATATTATAGTCCTAGAGCAATACTTGGACGCATTACCTTCTACTACTCGCAATTGGGTACGGCAACATCCCGGTCTCACTAATGAAACGGCTATGGATCTAGCCTGTGCTTATCATAGGAGTCCGGACTTCAGCGCTACCGGAAGAAAAGCTCCTCCCCCTCCAATCCGACCAGGTGTATCTAGAACTGTACCCCATCGACCTCGACGGCCATGGATCTGACTGCCCTCAACCTATGGGCCCAGTCGGTTCCGAATACCCCGGCACAGGCCCACAATGTTACAACTGCTCTGAATGGGGCCACATAGCCAGGTATTGCTCTCAAAGAAAAGACGCAGAAGAACCAATGGAGATCGGCCTGACTAAAGGGAGAGTATTTTGGATGGGAGGGGGAAAACCCAAATATACCCTCCCTATCCTTGTCAATGGTATAGAAAGAATAGCGCTAATTGATTAAGGCTACAGTCAGAGTGTTATCAGAGGGAATCTGGTATTACCAGGTCAGGAATATCCGGAAACTCAAGTACTCATTGCCTGTGTACACGGTGATCGACGATACTACCCCCTTGCCACGATCTGGTTGAAATGGAGTGAACAACCTGAGGAATTACAGGTCGGGGTACTCTCTAAGTTAGAGGAAGACATTATACTACGGACTGACTATGAGGGATTTCCTTCTTTATTAGAGAAGGCTGGACAGGAGCATGTGTTTAGAGACTGGTGGAAGGAGGCACCCAGTGGGGGGGTTATAGAGGACCTAAAACCCGTGCGAGCTAATCTTAGTAGGAGACAAAAAAGGGAGCAACGGCGTTCTTTTGGGTAGAATAACACCTTCCCGAAGTGTAGGAAAGTACCATCTTGCCTGGCATGTTACCCCCATTTTTCACTGTATATATGTTGTTTTAGTTGTATGTGTCACTGGGACCCTGGTATCCAGTGGCCCCAGTGCTCATAAGTGTGCCTGAATGTGTTACATGTGTAGTGACTAACTGTCTCACTGAGGCTCTGCTAATCAGAACCTCAGTGGTTATGCTCTCTCATTTCTTTCAAATTGTCACTAACAGGCTAGTGACCAATTTTACCAATTTACATTGGCTTACTGGAACACCCTTATAATTCCCTAGTATATGGTACTGAGGTACCCAGGGTATTGGGGTTCCAGGAGATCCCTATGGGCTGCAGCATTTCTTTTGCCACCCATAGGGAGCTCTGACAATTCTTACACAGGCCTGCCACTGCACCCTGAGTGAAATAACATCCACGTTATTTCACAGCCATTTTCACTGCACTTAAGTAACTTATAAGTCACCTATATGTCTAACCTTTACCTGGTAAAGGTTAGGTGCAAAGTTACTTAGTGTGAGGGCACCCTGGCACTAGCCAAGGTGCCCCCACATTGTTCAGGGCCTATTCCCTGGACTTTGTGAGTTCGGGGACACCATTACAAGCGTGCACTACATATAGGTCAATACCTATATGTAGCTTCACAATGGTAACTCCGAATATGGCCATGTAACATGTCTATGATCATGGAATTGCCCCCTCTATGCCATCCTGGCATAGTTGGCACAATCCCATGATCCCAGTGGTCTGTAGCACAGACCCTGGTACTGCCAAACTGCCTTTCCTGGGGTTTCACTGCAGCTGCTGCTGCTGCCAACCCCTCAGACAGGTTTCTGCCCTCCTGGGGTCAAGCCAGGCTTGTCCCAGGATGGCAGAACAAAGGACTTCCTCTGAGAGAGGGTGTTACACCCTCTCCCTTTGGAAAATGGTGTGAAGGCAGAGGAGGAGTAGCCTCCCCCAGCCTCTGGAAATGCTTTCTTGGGCACAGATGTGCCCAATTCTGCATAAGCCAGTCTACACCGGTTCAGGGACCCCTTAGCCCCTGCTCTGGCGCGAAACTGGACAAAGGAAAGGGGAGTGACCACTCCCCTGACCTGCACCTCCCCTGGGAGGTGTCCAGAGCTCCTCCAGTGTGCTCCAGACCTCTGCCATCTTGGAAACAGAGGTGCTGCTGGCACACTGGACTGCTCTGAGTGGCCAGTGCCACCAGGTGACGTCAGAGACTCCTTCTGATAGGCTCCTTCAGGTGTTGCTAGCTTATCCTCTCTCCTAGGTAGCCAAACCCTCTTTTCTGGCTATTTAGGGTCTCTGCCTCTGGGGAAACTTTAGATAACGAATGCAAGAGCTCATCCGACTTCCTCTGCATCTCTCTCTTCACCTTCTGCCAAGGAATCGACTGCTGACCGCGCTGGAAGCCTGCAAAACTGCAACATAGTAGCAAAGACGACTACTGCAACTCTGTAACGCTGATCCTGCCGCCTTCTCGACTGTTTTCCTGGTGGTGCATGGTGTGGGGGTAGTCTGCCTCCTCTCTGCACTAGAAGCTCCGAAGAAATCTCTCGTGGGTCGACGGAATCTTCCCCCTGCAACCGCAGGCACCAAAAAGCTGCATTACCAGTCCCTTGGGTCTCCTCTCAGCACGACGAACGAGGTCCCTCGAATCCAGCAACTGTGTCCAAGTGACCCCCACAGTCCAGTGACTCTTCAGTCCAAGTTTGGTGGAGGTAAGTCCTTGCCTCCCCACGCCAGACTGCATTGCTGGGAACCACGACTTTTGCAGCTACTCCGGCCCCTGTGCACTTCCGGCGGAAATCCTTTGTGCACAGCCAAGCCTGGGTCCACGGCACTCTAACCTGCATTGCACGACTTTCTAAGTTGGTCTCCGGCGACGTGGGACTCCTTTGTGCAACTTCGGGTGAGCACCGTTTCACACATCCTCGTAGTGCCTGTTTCTGGCACTTCTCCGGGTGCTACCTGCTGCAGAGAGGGCTCCTTGTCTTGCTCGACGTCCCCTCTCTCTCCCGACGTAATTTGCGACATCCTGGTCCCTCCTGGGCCACAGCAGCATCTAAAAATGCTTACCGCACGATTTGCAGCTAGCAAGGCTTGTTGGCGGTCTTTCGGCGGGAAAACACTTCTGCACGACTCTCCACGGCGTGAGCGATCCGTCCTCCAAAGGGGAAGTCTCTAGCCCTTGTCGTTCCTGCAGAAACCTAAGCTTCTTCTGTCCATTAGAAGCTTCTTTGCACCCACAGCTGGCATTTCCTGGGCATCTGCCTATCTCCGACTTGCTTGTGACTTTTGGACTTGGTCCCCTTGTTCCACAGGTACCCTCGACTGGAAATCCATCGTTGTTGCATTGCTGGTTTGTGTCTTTCCTGCAGTATTCCCCTATCACAACTTCTTTGTCCTTTGGGGAACTTCAGTGCACTTTGCACTCACTTTTCAGGGTCTTGGGGTGGGCTATTTTTCTAACCCTCACTATTTTCTAATAGTCCCAGCGACCCTCTACAAGGTCACATAGGTTTGGGGTCCATTCGTGGTTCGCATTCCACTTTTGGAGTATATGGTTTGTGTTGCCCCTATCCCTATGTGTCCCCATTGCATCCTATTGTAACTATACATTGTTTGCACTGTTTTCTAAGACTATACTGCATATTTTTGGTATTGTGTACATATATCTTGTGTATATTTCCTATCCTCTCACCGAGGGTACACTCTGAGATACTTTGGCATATTGTCATAAAAATAAAGTACCTTTATTTTTAGTATAACTGTGTATTGTGTTTTCTTATGATATTGTGCATATGACACTAAGTGGTACTGTAGGAGCTTCACTCGTCTCCTAGTTCAGCCTAAGCTGCTCTGCTAAGCTACCATTATCTATCAGCCTATGCTGCTAGACACCCTATACACTAATAAGGGATAACTGGGCCTGGTGCAAGGTGCAAGTACCCCTTGGTACTCACTACAAGCCAGTCCAGCCTCCTACACGAAGAAACTTAGAAATGCGGGAACTGTTTGTACGATCCGACGGAGTCAGAATGAAGACCCCACATTGAAGCATGCATGCTAACAGGCAACCGTCGGGCGGTACAAGGGGTAGGTCCCAGATTCCTGATCCAAAATAATCTATTGTATAGGAAAACCAACAACTCAAGAGGGAATGTCCTGCAATTAGTGGTTCCCCGTAGCCACCGCCAACAGGCATTACAGCTAGCACATGGGGATCATGGGGAAGGCCATTTAGGAAGAGAGAAAACAGAGGAAGCGGTACTGAAACGATTCTATTGGCCGGTCGTTTATGGAGAGGTTCGTAGCCATTGCTCCGAGTGTACAAAATGCCAGCTATACAATCCCTCTAATACAAGACCTGTTCCCTTACAACCACTTCCAGTCATAAATATTCCCTTTACCAGAGTTGGAATGAATATTATTGGTCCTCTCACCCCTTCTACCCGAGGTAGACAATATGTATTAGTATTAGTGGATTACGCCACGAGATATCCAGAAGCCATTGCCCTCCCCAGTATGCATACGAAAGCAGTTGCCCAGGCAATGATAGAGTTCTTTTCGAGGGTAGGATTCCCGAATGAAATATTAACGGATCAGGGGATTCCTTTTATGTCCAGACTAATGACTGAGGTTTGCCGATCACTAGGGGTGAAACAAATCCGTACTTCTGTATACCACCCCCAAACAGACGGACTAGTGGAAAGATTCAACAAAACCATTAAGTCTCTCCTACGGAAAAGTATATCTGAGGCGGGTAAGGATTGGGAAAAGAAACTTCCTCTGGTCCTTTACGCTATCCGGACCCATATGCAATCCTCTTTAGGTCATAGCCCTTTTGAAATGTTGTTCGGCCGACAACCTCGTACGTTACTAGATATGTTAGCGGAACAATGGGAAGACACTGAAGAAGAGGTCAAAGATTTGTTAATTTATACCCGAGATTTACGAGAAACCCTCAATACAGTATGGGAAGAAGCCCACACTGCCTTGCGTGCTGCCCAGCAGAAGCAAAAGCAGTCGTATGACACTCACAGTGTTGTTAGAACATTGGCAGTCGGTGATAAAGCACTGGTCTTACTCCCCAGCACTGATAATAATCTATTGGCCCGATGGCAAGGTCCCATTGAAGTAACTGCCCAAATAAACCCCACCACATATAAGTTATCCATGTCCCAAAACGGCGGAAGAGAACAGATATATCATATCAACCTTCTTAAGAAATGGGTAGAACCCACTGATGGACAGACCATCCATTATGTCACCGCCGAGGTAAATGAGGACATTCCGTATCCCATCCTTACACCCCACAATGTGTCTAGTCCAGGAAAGCCCTGGATCAATCCTAATCTGACGCAGCAATACCTTAAACAGCTACAGCACGTGGTGACCCAGAATCAAGACGTGTTTTCCAAATATCCGGGAAGAACATCCCTAATACAACATCCCATTCGCCTTAAAGAAAATATGGTATCTCGACAGAGACCGTACCACATCCCTGAAGCCAAACAGAAAATTATAGAGGAAGAAGTCCAGGCCATGTTAGCAGCCGGTATTATAGAGCCATCAACCAGCCCTTGGTGCTCGCCAGTCGTGTTAGTTCCTAAACCCGACGGCAGCACCCGATTTTGTGTTGATTATAGGGGTGTCAATAACTTAACATACTTTGATGCATACCCTATGCCTAGAATTGACGAGCTGGTTGAAAGGTTGGGTCAAGCCAAATACCTAACCACACTGGACCTCATGAAGAGATATTGGCAAATACCCCTGAGAGAGGAGGATAAAGAAAAAACAGCCTTTGCCACCCCTTCAGGCTTATACCAATTCACTGTCTTGCCATTTGGGTTACACGGGCCCCTGCCACCTTCCAAAGACTCATGATTGACATTTTACGACCATACAGGCAGTATGCAGCTGCCTATCTGGATGACATCGTTATCTATAGTAACACATGGGATGAACACATGTCCCACCTTGGGTCCGTTCTAAGTGTCCTTAGAAAAGCTCAGTTAACCGCCAATCCGGAGAAGTGTAGACTGGGGCAAACTAGTATTAAATATCTGGGTTACGTTGTAGGAGGGGGTAAAATAAGACCCCAAGTAGAGAAACTAGACGCTATTTCCCAGCTGTCTTATCCGAAAAAGAAAAAAGATATTCGGGCATTTTTGGGGCTTGTTGGCTATTACAGACGTTTTATTCCCCATTTTTCAACAATCGCCGAACCCCTTTCTAACTTGTTGCGAAAGACATGTCCCAATACACTTAGGCCTCCTTCAGATACCGAGTTGGGTAGTTTTGACAGACTCAAGACCGCTCTTATCTCTGCACCAGTCCTCTGTTGTCCGGATTTTGATAAACCTTTTGTGCTCTTAACTGATGCCTCGGAGGTGGGCCTTGGGGCTGTGCTAACGCAGCCTCAGGATGATGAGTCTCTCCACCCCCTTCTGTACATCAGCCGGAAACTTCTCCTGTGTGAACGGCACTATCCGGCTATTGAAAAGGAGTGCTTGGCCATTAAATGGGCTATTGAATCTCTTCGATATTATCTGTCTGGCCGAACTTTTACCCTGGTCACAGACCATGCCCCTCTCACCTGGCTCGCCCATCATAAGGACACTAATTCCCGGGTGCTGCGCTGGTTCCTTTCCTTACAGCCTTTTTCGTTTCAGATCCGGCATCTCCCAGGTAGCCAAATGGTGACAGCTGATTTTCTGTCCCGGTATCCTGCCTCTCCGTGTCTCGACAGTCCACTCTCTAGGGGGAGTGTTTGTGACGGGTTGATTGGCGATCACCCTCACACTTCCAGGTCCTGTACTGACTCTGCCTCTGGGGACCGTTGCCTGACCGGCCTCCCGTCCCGTGATTAGTGGGACTCTCAGGATCGGCGGGCCGCTGCCAGGTTAAAATTGCCTCCGACAGCACTGGCAGGAATCGATGGTGTGGAGGAAGCAGACGGACGATCACAAGAGGAGGAAAGAATCAGGCTACCGGAGGTCACCAAAGAAGAAGACGGGAGGCGCTTCGAGACCCGGACCCAGCAACTGCCGAATGCAACTCGGAGAAACCAACAGGAGACGTCTGACAGGTCCCGTGGGAGCAGGCAGCCGGGAGGACGAAACGCTAATGCCCGCCACGCTTCTGGAGAAGCGTGGCGAACCCAGGTGCGTGGGATTACATACCTGAGCGGGAAAAAAAGAGAGAAAGAGAGCAAGAGTGAGAGAGACGTATGAAAGGGGTAGGGGGGAGAAGAAAAGGTGGGGAGGAACGAGGGAATAAAAGGGGAATGGGGGAAACAGAGCACAGAAACCCACTCGCATCGCGCACACTGAAGCACTTTTGTATGTAGGCTAAGGCACTTGAAAGGCACTGCACCTAAGAAACTATAGAAGTCACTTGAAAGGCACTGCACATAAGAAACTATAAGAGGCACAACGGAAAAAGGGAAAAGACATTAACGCACTGGAAAGGCCAGAAGACTGGTTTCAGAACAGACGTACAAAGAGAGAGACAGTGATGTCATAATTGTTCTAAAACATGAAGTAAAACAGGCAGAGACTAGAAAGAGAAAGGAAAGAGAAAGACCCCAAAAGTGATCCCTCCACTTACCTTATGTCCTCTAGTCTCTCCACATGTACCTCCCGGGACGCCTGTACACCAAGGAAATAAAAGAAAGAGAAGAGTGAGAGCGACCACAACAAGAAATCACCCATCACCCAAAGGAGAAAAACTTTTAAACTTACCTGCACCATACCTCACCGACTATCCTCTTGTTCTAATAAAACACTGGTACACCTGACCAATGCGTTCGAGTATTCCTTCCACACGGGAACCGATCACACCTTGCTAGCTGCAAGGGTCGCGGTTAGGGTTTTTGGATGCTGCTGTGGCCCAGGAGGGACCAGGATGTCGCCACTTGGAGGAGGAGACAGAGGGGGTGCCCAGCAAGTCAGGGAGCCCTCACAGAAGCAGGCAGCACCCGCAGAAGTACCGGAACAGGCACTTGGAAGAGGAGTGAACCAGAGTCCACCCGAAGACAGAAAAGGGAGTCCCACGACGCCAGAGGACAACTCAGAAGGTTGTGCACTGCAGGTTAGAGTGTCGGGACCCAGGCTTGGCTGTGCACGAAGGAAATCCTGGAAGAGTGCACAGGAGCCGGAGCAGATGCAAATCATGCGGTACCCAGCAATGCAGTCTAGCGTGGGGAGGCAAGGACTTACCTCCACCAAACTTGGACTGAAGAGTCACTGGACGGTGGGAGTCACTTGGACAGAGTTGCTGAGTTCAAGGGACCTCGCTCGTCGTGCTGAGAGGAGACCCAGAGGACCGGTGATGCAGTTCTTTGGTGCCTGCGGTTGCAGGGGGAAGATTCCGTCGACCCACAGGAGATTTCTTCGGAGCTTCTAGTGCAGAGAGGAGGCAGACTACCCCCACAGCATGCACCACCAGGAAAACAGTCGAGAAGGCGGCAGGATCAGCGTTACAAGGTCGCAGTAGTCGTCTTTGCTACTTTGTTGCAGTTTTGCAGGCTTCCAGCGCGGTCAGCAGTCGATTCCTTGGCAGAAGGTGAAGAGAGAGATGCAGAGGAACTCTGATGAGCTCTTGCATTCGTTATCTAAGGAATTCCCCAAAGCAGAGACCCTAAATAGCCAGAAAAGGAGGTTTGGCTGCTTAGGAGAGAGGATAGGCTAGCAACACCTGAAGGAGCCTATCAGAAGGAGTCTCTGACGTCACTGGCCACTCAGAGCAGTCCAGTGTGCCAGCAGCACCTCTGTTTCCAAGATGGCAGAGGTCTGGAGCACAATGGAGGAGCTCTGGGCACCTCCCAGGGGAGGTGCAGGTCAGGGGAGTGGTCACTCCCCTTTCCTTTGTCCAGTTTCGCGCCAGAGCAGGGCTAAGGGGTCCCCTGAACCGGTGTAGACTGGCTTATGCAGAATTGGGCCCATCTGTGCCCAACAAATCATTTCCAGAGGCTGGGGGAGGCTACTCCTCCCCTGCCTTCACACCATTTTCCAAAGGGAGAGGTGTAACACCCTCTCTCAGAGGAAGTTCTTTGTTCTGCCATCCTGGGCCAGGCCTGGCTGGACCCCAGGAGGGCAGATGCCTGTCTGAGGGGTTGGCAGCAGCAGCAGCTGCAGTGAAACCCCAGGAAGGGCAGTTTGGCAGTACCAGGGTCTTTGCTACAGACCACTGGGATCATGGGATTGTGCCAACTATGCCAGGATGGTATAGAGGGGGCAATTCCATGATCATAGACATGTTACATGGCCATATTCGGAGTTACCATTGTGAAGCTACATATAGGTAGTGACCTATATGTAGTGCACGCGTGTAATGGTGTCCCCGCACTCACAAAGTTCAGGGAATTGGCTCTGAACAATGTGGGGGCACCTTGGCTAGTGACAGGGTGCCCTCACACTAAGTAACTTTGCACCTAACCATTTCCAGGTAAAGGTTAGACATATAGGTGACTTATAAGTTACTTAAGTGCAGAGTAAAATGGCTGTGAAATAACGTGGACGTTATTTCACTCAGGCTGCAGTGGCAGGCCTGTGTAAGAATTGTCAGAGCTCCCTATGGGTGGCAAAAGAAATGCTGCAGCCCATAGGGATCTCCTGGAACCCCAATACCCTGGGTACCTCAGTACCATATACTAGGGAATTATAAGGGTGTTCCAGTAAGCCAATGTAAATTGGTAAAAATAGTCACAAGCCTGTTAGTGACAATTTGGAAAGCAGAGAGAGCATAACCACTGAGGTTCTGGTTAGCAGAGCCTCAGTGAGACAGTTATTCATCACACAGGGAACACATACAGGCACACTTATGAGCACTGGGGCCCTGGTGAACAGGGTCCCAGTGACACATACAACTAAAACAACATATATACAGTGAAAAATGGGGGTAACATGCCAGGCAAGATGGTACTTTCCTACACCAGGACCCCAGTGCTTCTAAGTTTGTGGCCTATATGTGTTCCCTGTGTGGTGCCTAACTGTATCACTGAGGCACTGCTAACCAGAACCTCAGTGTTTATGCTCTCTCTGCTTTTAAAATTGTCACTGCAGGCTAGTGACTCATTTTACCAATTCTGATTGGCACACTGGAACACCCTTATAATCCCCTTGTATATGGTACCTAGGTACCCAGGGTATTGGGGTTCCAGGAGATCCCTATGGGCTGCAGCATTTCTTTTGCCACCCATAGGGAGCTCAGACAATTCTTACACAGGACTGTCACTGCAGCCTGAGTGAAATAACGTCCACGTTATTTCACAGCCATTTTACACTGCACTTAAGTAACTTATAAGTCACCTATATGTCTAACCCTCACTTGGTTAAGGTTAGGTGCCAAGTTACTTAGTGTGTGGGCACCCTGGCACTAGCCAAGGTATCCCCACATTGTTCAGGGCAAATTCCCTGGACTTTGTGAGTGCAGGGACACCATTACACGCATGCACTACATATAGGTCAATACCTATATGTAGCGTCACCATGGTAACTCCGAACATGGCCATGTAACATGTCTAGGATCATGGAATTGTCACCCCAATACCATTCTGGTATTGGGGGGACAATTCCATGCATTCCCCGGGTCTCCCGCACAGAGCCCGGGTACTGCCAAACATGCTTTACGGGGTCTCCACTGCAGCTACTGCTGCTGCCAACCCCTCAGACAGGTTTCTGCCCCCTGGGGCCTGAGCAGCCTGGTCCCAGGAAGGCAGAACAAAGGATTTCCTCTAAGAGAGGGTGTTACACCATCTCCCTTTGGAAATCGGTGTGAAGGGCTGGGGAGGAGTAGCCTCCCCCAGCCTCTGGAAATGCTTTGATGGGCACAGATGGTACCCTCTCTCCATAAGCCAGTCTACACCGGTTCAAGGATCCCCCAACCCTGCTCTGGCGCCAAGCTGGACAAAGGAAAGGGGAGTGACCACTCCCCTGACCAGTACCACCCAGGGGAGGTGGCCAGAGCTCCTTCAGAGTGTCCCAGACCTCTGCCATTTTGAATGCAGAGGTGTAAGGGTACAATGGACAGCTCTGAGTGGCCAGTCCCAGAAGGTGACCTCAGAGACCCCTCCTGATAGGTTCTAACCTCTCTCAGTAGCCAATCCTCCTCTGTGGGCTATTTAGGGTCTCTCCTCTGGGCTATTCCTCAGATAACGAATGCAAGAGCTCACCAGAGTTCCTCTGCACTTCCCTCTTCGACTTCTGCCAAGGATCGACCGCTGACTGCTCCAGGACACCTGCAAAACCAAAACAAAGTAGGAAGACGACTACCAGCAACATTGTAGCACCTAATCCTGCTGGCTTTCTCAACTGTTTCCTGGTGGTGCATGCTCTGAGGGTTGTCTGCCTTCACCCTGCACTGGAAGCCAAGAAGAAATCTCCTGTGGGTCGATGGAATCTTCCCCCTGCTGACGCAGGCACCAAATTTCTGCATCACCGGTCCTCTGGGTCCCCTCTCATCTTGGCGAGCTTGGTCCCTGGAGCACAGGAGATGGATCCAAGTGACCCCGACAGTGCAGTGGTCCTTCTGTCCAAATTTGGTGGAGGTAAGTCCTTGCCTCCCCACGCCAGACAGTAATCCTGTGTACTGCGTGAACTGCAGTTGCTAGGTCTTCTGTGCACTTTTGCAAGTAATCCTTCGTGCACAGCATAGCCCAGGTCCCCAGCACTCCGTCCTGCACTGCTTAACTCGCTGAGTTGACCACCGGCTTCGTGGGACCCTCTTTGTAGTGTTGAGATGACCGCCATGCTCAGATTTCTTGAACACCTGTTCAAGTGCTTCTGCGGGTGCTGCCTGCTTCTGCGTGGGCTCTCTGTGCTGCTGAGCACCCCCTCTGTCTCCTCCTCCAAGGGTTGACCTTCTGGTCCTTCCTGGGCCGAGCAGTAACCATTTTCTTCAACCGCGACCTCTGCAGCTAGCAAGGATTGTTTCAGTTTTTTCTGCGTGGAAACAACTCTGCATCCTCCAGCATGCCGTGGGACATCTTCTGTGCAAAGGAGAAGTTCCTGGCATCTTTCGTTGTTGCAGGATCTTCAGCTTCTTACACCCGGAGGCAGCCATTTTGCACCTTCATCTGGGGTTTAGTGGACTCCTGGCCCCCGGGACACTTTCGTGACTCTTGGACTTAGTCCCCTTCCTTTACAGGTCCTCAGGTCCAGGAATCTATCTTCAGTGCTTTACAGTCAGTTGTTGTCTTTGCAGAATCTCCTATCACGACTTTAGTGTGTTTCTGAGGAAGTAGGGTAAATTTACTCCTACTTTTTAGGGTCTGGGGTGGGGTATCTTGGACACCCTTAGTGTTTTCTAACACTCCAAGTCACCCTCTACACACTACACTAGGCCTGGGGTCCCTAAGACGTTTGCATTCCACTTTCTTAGTATATGGTTTGTGTTGCCCCTAGGCATATTGCATCCTATTGTATTCTACAGTGTTTGCACTACTTTTCTCTACTCTTTACTTACCTGATTTTGGTTTGTGTGTATATTTTGTGTATTTTACTTACCTTCCAAGGGAGTATATCCTCTGAGATATTTTTGGCACATTGTCACTAAAATAAAGAACCTTGATTTTTAGTAAAACTGAGTATTGTGATTCTTATGATATAGTGCTATATGATATGAGTGGTATAGTAGGAGCTTTGCATGTCTACAAGTTCAGCCTAAGCTGCTCTGCTATAGCTACCTCTATCAGCCTAAGCTGCTAGAACACTACTAATCTACTAATAAGGGATAACTGGACCTGTCACAATGTGTAAGTACCATCAGGTACCCAGTATACGTCAGGCCAGCCTCCTACAGACTGGTATTCCTCATTAATGAAAAGGCCGTTGTTGCATGGGCATAATTAATACACAAGCTGTGGGAATGTGAAAAGCTCAAGAGTTTCGAAACTCCACATTAATGAAATTAGTCATTAAATTGTCAGTCTTTGCTTGACCCTTCACTTACTTAATTTGGCACATGAATTACCAATAAACACATTTTGTGGCAAAGAAATTACTTCTTTCAGTACTGTGTGCAGCAAGAATAAACACAATAATCAAAATCTGGACAATGGAAACTCCCTAGCCAAAAAGAATGCCATGCTACTCTCATAATTGAGTAGAAGTTTAAGTAGCAGATTTTAACCTACGAACAAAGACAAACTCTGGCAACTGTATATTTGGTCCCAGATCTACGCAGTTTTGAGTCTCATCACTGTGTCACTTTATCTCCTTGATCCGCAGGCTATGGATTCATCACATTCTTTCATAAAATATCTGGGAAGTCTTAGGCTCTGTATTTTTTTATAGTATTATTAGATAAAGATGATACGTTTGCTTCAATTCTGTTCTGATACCTGTAGGAAAGTACCATCTTGCCTGGCATGTTACCCCCATTTTTCACTGTATATATGTTGTTTTAGTTGTATGTGTCACTGAGACCCTGCCAGCCAGGGCCCCAGTGCTCATAAGTGTGCCTGAAAGTGTTACCTGTGTTATGACTAACTGTCTCACTGAGGCTCTGCTATCCAGAACCTCAGTGGTTATGCTCTCTCATTTCTTTCCAAATTGTCACTAACAGGCTAGTGACCAATTTCACCAATTCACATTGGCATACTGGAACACCCTTATAATTCCCTAGTATATGGTACTGAGGTACCCAGGGTATTGGGGTTCCAGGAGATCCCTATGGGCTGCAGCATTTCTTTTGCCAGCCATAGGGAGCTCTGACAAATCCTACACAGGCCTGCCACTGCAGCCTGAGTGAAATAATGCACACATTATTTCACAGCCATTTTCACTGCACTTAAGTAACTTATACCATTCTGGTATTGGGGGGACAATTCCATGCATTCCCCGGGTCTCCCGCACAGAGCCCGGGTACTGCCAAACATGCTTTACGGGGTCTCCACTGCAGCTACTGCTGCTGCCAACCCCTCAGACAGGTTTCTGCCCCCTGGGGCCTGAGCAGCCTGGTCCCAGGAAGGCAGAACAAAGGATTTCCTCTAAGAGAGGGTGTTACACCATCTCCCTTTGGAAATCGGTGTGAAGGGCTGGGGAGGAGTAGCCTCCCCCAGCCTCTGGAAATGCTTTGATGGGCACAGATGGTACCCTCTCTCCATAAGCCAGTCTACACCGGTTCAAGGATCCCCCAACCCTGCTCTGGCGCCAAGCTGGACAAAGGAAAGGGGAGTGACCACTCCCCTGACCAGTACCACCCAGGGGAGGTGGCCAGAGCTCCTTCAGAGTGTCCCAGACCTCTGCCATTTTGAATGCAGAGGTGTAAGGGTACAATGGACAGCTCTGAGTGGCCAGTCCCAGAAGGTGACCTCAGAGACCCCTCCTGATAGGTTCTAACCTCTCTCAGTAGCCAATCCTCCTCTGTGGGCTATTTAGGGTCTCTCCTCTGGGCTATTCCTCAGATAACGAATGCAAGAGCTCACCAGAGTTCCTCTGCACTTCCCTCTTCGACTTCTGCCAAGGATCGACCGCTGACTGCTCCAGGACACCTGCAAAACCAAAACAAAGTAGGAAGACGACTACCAGCAACATTGTAGCACCTAATCCTGCCGGCTTTCTCAACTGTTTCCTGGTGGTGCATGCTCTGAGGGTTGTCTGCCTTCACCCTGCACTGGAAGCCAAGAAGAAATCTCCTGTGGGTCGATGGAATCTTCCCCCTGCTGACGCAGGCACCAAATTTCTGCATCACCGGTCCTCTGGGTCCCCTCTCATCTTGGCGAGCTTGTTCCCTGGAGCACAGGAGATGGATCCAAGTGACCCCGACAGTGCAGTGGTCCTTCTGTCCAAATTTGGTGGAGGTAAGTCCTTGCCTCCCCACGCCAGACAGTAATCCTGTGTACTGCGTGAACTGCAGTTGCTAGGTCTTCTGTGCACTTTTGCAAGTAATCCTTCGTGCACAGCATAGCCCAGGTCCCCAGCACTCCGTCCTGCACTGCTTAACTCGCTGAGTTGACCACCGGCTTCGTGGGACCCTCTTTGTAGTGTTGAGATGACCGCCATGCTCAGATTTCTTGAACACCTGTTCAAGTGCTTCTGCGGGTGCTGCCTGCTTCTGCGTGGGCTCTCTGTGCTGCTGAGCACCCCCTCTGTCTCCTCCTCCAAGGGTTGACCTTCTGGTCCTTCCTGGGCCGAGCAGTAACCATTTTCTTCAACCGCGACCTCTGCAGCTAGCAAGGATTGTTTCAGTTTTTTCTGCGTGGAAACAACTCTGCATCCTCCAGCATGCCGTGGGACATCTTCTGTGCAAAGGAGAAGTTCCTGGCATCTTTCGTTGTTGCAGGATCTTCAGCTTCTTACACCCGGAGGCAGCCATTTTGCACCTTCATCTGGGGTTTAGTGGACTCCTGGCCCCCGGGACACTTTCGTGACTCTTGGACTTAGTCCCCTTCCTTTACAGGTCCTCAGGTCCAGGAATCTATCTTCAGTGCTTTACAGTCAGTTGTTGTCTTTGCAGAATCTCCTATCACGACTTTAGTGTGTTTCTGAGGAAGTAGGGTAAATTTACTCCTACTTTTTAGGGTCTGGGGTGGGGTATCTTGGACACCCTTAGTGTTTTCTAACACTCCAAGTCACCCTCTACACACTACACTAGGCCTGGGGTCCCTAAGACGTTTGCATTCCACTTTCTTAGTATATGGTTTGTGTTGCCCCTAGGCATATTGCATCCTATTGTATTCTACAGTGTTTGCACTACTTTTCTCTACTCTTTACTTACCTGATTTTGGTTTGTGTGTATATTTTGTGTATTTTACTTACCTTCCAAGGGAGTATATCCTCTGAGATATTTTTGGCACATTGTCACTAAAATAAAGAACCTTGATTTTTAGTAAAACTGAGTATTGTGATTCTTATGATATAGTGCTATATGATATGAGTGGTATAGTAGGAGCTTTGCATGTCTACAAGTTCAGCCTAAGCTGCTCTGCTATAGCTACCTCTATCAGCCTAAGCTGCTAGAACACTACTAATCTACTAATAAGGGATAACTGGACCTGTCACAATGTGTAAGTACCATCAGGTACCCAGTATACGTCAGGCCAGCCTCCTACAGACTGGTATTCCTCATTAATGAAAAGGCCGTTGTTGCATGGGCATAATTAATACACAAGCTGTGGGAATGTGAAAAGCTCAAGAGTTTCGAAACTCCACATTAATGAAATTAGTCATTAAATTGTCAGTCTTTGCTTGACCCTTCACTTACTTAATTTGGCACATGAATTACCAATAAACACATTTTGTGGCAAAGAAATTACTTCTTTCAGTACTGTGTGCAGCAAGAATAAACACAATAATCAAAATCTGGACAATGGAAACTCCCTAGCCAAAAAGAATGCCATGCTACTCTCATAATTGAGTAGAAGTTTAAGTAGCAGATTTTAACCTACGAACAAAGACAAACTCTGGCAACTGTATATTTGGTCCCAGATCTACGCAGTTTTGAGTCTCATCACTGTGTCACTTTATCTCCTTGATCCGCAGGCTATGGATTCATCACATTCTTTCATAAAATATCTGGGAAGTCTTAGGCTCTGTATTTTTTTATAGTATTATTAGATAAAGATGATACGTTTGCTTCAATTCTGTTCTGATACCTGTAGGAAAGTACCATCTTGCCTGGCATGTTACCCCCATTTTTCACTGTATATATGTTGTTTTAGTTGTATGTGTCACTGAGACCCTGCCAGCCAGGGCCCCAGTGCTCTTAAGTGTGCCTGAAAGTGTTACCTGTGTTATGACTAACTGTCTCACTGAGGCTCTGCTATCCAGAACCTCAGTGGTTATGCTCTCTCATTTCTTTCCAAATTGTCACTAACAGGCTAGTGACCAATTTCACCAATTCACATTGGCATACTGGAACACCCTTATAATTCCCTAGTATATGGTACTGAGGTACCCAGGGTATTGGGGTTCCAGGAGATCCCTATGGGCTGCAGCATTTCTTTTGCCAGCCATAGGGAGCTCTGACAAATCCTACACAGGCCTGCCACTGCAGCCTGAGTGAAATAATGCACACATTATTTCACAGCCATTTTCACTGCACTTAAGTAACTTATAAGTCACCTATATGTCTAACCTTTACCTGGTAAAGGTTAGGTGCAAAGTTACTTAGTGTGTGGGCACCCTGGCACTAGCCAAGGTGCTCCCACATTGTTCAGGGCAAATTCCCCGGACTTTGTGAGTGCGGGGACACCATTACATGCGTGCACTACACATAGGTCAATACCTATGTGTAGCTTCACAATGGTGTGAGAAAGTAGCCTCTTTCTAGCCTTGTTACCCCCACTTTTGGCCTGTTTGTGAGTGTATGTCAGGGTATTTTCACTGTCTCACTGGGATCCTGCTAGCCAGGGCCCAGTGCTCATAGTGAAAACCCTATGTTTTCAGTATGTTTGTTATGTGTCACTGGGACCCTGCTAGCCAGGACCACAGTGCTCATAAGTTTGTGGCCTATATGTATGTGTTCCCTGTGTGATGCCTAACTGTCTCACTGAGGCTCTGCTAACCAGAACCTCAGTGGTTATGCTCTCTCATTTCTTTCCAAATTGTCACTAACAGGCTAGTGACCAATTTCACAAATTCACATTGGCATACTGGAACACCCTTATAATTCCCTAGTATATGGTACTGAGGTATCCAGGGTATTGGGGTTCCAGGAGATCCCTATGGGCTGCAGCATTTCTTTTGCCACCCATAGGGAGCTCTGACAATTCTTACACAGGCCTGCCACTGCAGCCTGAGTTAAATAACGTCCACGTTATTTCACAGCCATTTACCACTGCACTTAAGTAACTTATAAGTCACCTATATGTCGAACCTTTACCTGGTAAAGGTTAGGTGCAAAGTTACTTAGTGTGAGGGCACCCTGGCACTAGCCAAGGTGCCCCCACATTGTTCAGGGCCAATTCCCCGGACTTTGTGAGTGCGGGGACACCATTACACGCGTGCACTACATATAGGTCACTACCTATATGTAGCTTCACAATGGTAACTCCGAATATGGCCATGTAACATGTCTATGATCATGGAATTGCCCCCTCTATGCCATCTTGGCATAGTTGGCACAATCCCATGATCCCAGTGGTCTGTAGCACAGACCCTGGTACTGCCAAACTGCCTTCTCAGGGGTTTCACTGCAGCTGCTGCTGCTGCCAACCCCTCAGACAGGTTTCTGCCCCCCTGGGGTCCAGCCAGGCTTGTCCCGGGATGGCAGAACAAAGGACTTACTCTGAGAGAGGGTGTTACACCCTCTCCCTTTGGAAAATGGTGTGAAGGCAGGGGAGGAGTAGCCTCCCCCAGCCTCTGGAAATGCTTTCATGGGCACATTTGGTGCCCATTTCTGCATAAGCCAGTCTACACCGGTTCAGGGACCCCTTAGCCCTGCTCTGGCGCGAAACTGGACAAAGGAAAGGGGAGTGACCACTCCCCTGACCTGCACCTCCCCTGGGAGGTGTCCAGAGCTCCTCCAGTGTGCTCCAGACCTCTGCCATCTTGGAAACAGAGGTGCTGCTGGCACACTGGACTGCTCTGAGTGGCCAGTGCCACCAGGTGACGTCAGAGACTCCTTCTGATAGGCTCCTTCAGGTGTTGCTAGCCTATCCTCTCTCCTAGGTAGCCAAACCCTCTTTTCTGGCTATTTAGGGTCTCTGTCTCTGGGGAATCTTTAGATAACGAATGCATGAGCTCATCAGAGTTCCTCTGCATCTCTCTTTTCACCTTCTGCCAAGGAATCGACTGCTGACCGCGCTGGAAGACTGCAAAACTGCAACAAAGTAGCTAAGACGACTACTGCAACTCTGTAACGCTGATCCTGCCGCCTTCTCGACTGTTTTCCTGGTGGTGCATGCTGTGGGGGTAGTCTGCCTCCTCTCTGCACTAGAAGCTCCGAAGAAATCTCTTGTGGGTCGACGGAATCTTCCCCCTGCAACCGCAGGCACCAAAAAGCTGCATTACCGGTCCCTTGGGTCTCCTCTCAGCACGACGAGCGAGGTCCCTCGAATCCAGCAACTGTGTCCAAGTGACCCCCACAGTCCAGTGACTCTTCAGTCCAAGTTTGGTGGAGGTAAGTCCTTGCCTCCCCATGCCAGACTGCATTGCTGGGAACCGCGACTTTTGCAGCTACTCTGGCCCCTGTGCACTTCCGGCGGAAATCCTTTGTGCACAGCCAAGCCTGGGTCCACGGCACTCTAACCTGCATTGCACGACTTTCTAAGTTGGTCTCCGGCGACGTGGGACTCCTTTGTGCAACTTCGGGTGAGCACCATTTCACTCCTCTTTGTAGTGCCTGTTCCTGCACTTCTGCGGGTGCTGCCTGCTTCTGAGAAGGCTCCTTGTCTAGGACTGGACGCTACCTTACTGAATTTCAGGTATTCGGGAACCCTTTTCAACATTTTTCCACTGTTCGGGGGATCTTCCAATGTTGGACCGTTATCCTTTTGTTAGCAGTCAAGCCCGTCGCCACTTATTATTAACTATTGGCATACAAACCAACACTCCGCTCCCGCTTAAACGCGGTTCTCGCGTGCGCCTGTACTTAAATTACTAAGTACCGTTATATGATTGCTCGAGGTGATTTACATATTGGCCTCCAGCTTGGACATGCTCCATTTTAACTATGTTGGACGTGCCCGGTATCACGCTTAGGTCTCTGCACACGCTAGTAATTAATGCCACTAATGGGCCCCGGCCTCATACTTTTGGATCACCTTACAGCCACCTTGAAACCCATCTGACGGCGGTCCTGTGTGCATTGTCCATAATCAGTTACATTTGGGATCTGGGTCCTCCCCTGTTGTCACACCTCTCGTTAGATTCGCTGTACACGCAGTCTTACTTGGAGGTCCCAACCTTTAGTAATTTTATTCATACGTTTTCTCCAACCAGGATCAATACTTCGGGCTTATCAGGGCCTCGTCAGCACCAGCCTTTTGACTACTGGGATCACCGCACACCCGCGGCAGTCCCACCCGGGACTGACCATCGTATTTTTTGACTCTCTGAACTCACTGCTGTCTTCTGCACCTGGCCGGACGGGCCCAGGTAGGGTCTCACTACTGAGTACCTTTGCACAAGCTCCATCATTACCCCCTAGCACGTTCCTCTCTTATCTTAACTGTATTCCTATCTGGTACCCAACTTTCTATCCATTTCTTTACCACTTTTTAAGGGATACCTCGTGTACACCTACTCACCTGGCTTTACCAACCCTACTCTACTAGCACTGTCACCACTGCTTCTTTATCTCTTTGGCACCTAATTCACCAATATTCGGTTCACCAAATACCCACCATAGACGTTCTCTACACCTAAATTACTGATTATAGTCTTTGTTGTAACTTGCACTTGGTCTTTAGCGTTTACGACAACATATACTGTGCCATGCCGCATGAAACCTCACTCATGTGTTTGCAATCGCACATGCATCCTTCCTTAGCGGATTATGGGCTCACCACTATGTCTCTAACACTTAACTAGTACATACCTTCAGACCAATTGTACATATCGGTATGTTTCTATTACTTCTTTACAGCCTTGATAAAGTCACTTGCGTGACGAAACACGTGTTGGCTGTTTCCTGTAAGACGACACAAACCTATACCTGCGAATAAAGACTCTAACATATCAACAACTTGGATTCATCGCTTTTACTCTTCACCTCTGGATTTACAATACTTGGGCTTTACTTGCGTCCCAGAAACATCGAAGAACTTTTACTTCTCTGTGTGCCTTGGTCTATCTGTATTCATTGTCATTGTGTACCCCGGTACACAACTCTTTGTGCCCAACAGGGTATTGGGGCACCTGACCGAGTGGCACCTTCTTTCTCTTATCGGACTCACTGCGTTGCTCAAACAAGAACTGTAACGGAACGGAAGTGCGGCTTTCTTACCACGCACTACCCTTGTATTTTTGGGAAATCCATCGTTGTTGCATTGCTGGTTTGTGTCTTTCCTGCAGTATTCCCCTATCACGACTTCTTTGTCCTTTGGGGAACTTCAGTGCACTTTGCACTCACTTTTCAGGGTCTTGGGGTGGGCTATTTTCCTAACCCTCACTATTTTCTAATAGTCCCAGCAACCCTCTACAAGGTCACATCGGTTTGGGGTCCATTCGTGATTCGCATTCCACTTTTGGAGTATATGGTTTGTGTTGCCCCTATCCCTATGTGTCCCCATTTCATCCTATTGTAACTATACATTGTTTGCACTGTTTTCTAAGACTATACTGCATATTTTTGGTATTGTGTACATATATCTTGTGTATATTTCCTATCCTCTCACTGAGGGTACACTCTGAGATACTTTGGCATATTGTCATAAAAATAAAGTACCTTTATTTTTAGTATAACTGTGTATTGTGTTCTCTTATGATATTGTGCATAGGCACTAAGTGGTACTGTAGGAGCTTCACTCGTCTCCTAGTTCAGCCTAAGCTGCTCTGCTAAGCTACCATTATCTATCAGCCTATGCTGCTAGACACCCTATACACTAATAAGGGATAACTGGGCCTGGTGCAAGGTGCAAGTACCCCTTGGTACTCACTACAAGCCAGTCCAGCCTCCTACATTGGTTGTGCAGCGGTGGGATAAGTGCTTTGAGACTACTTAACACTCTTGTCATTGTACTTTTCATAAGAGAAAAATATACAAAACAAGTTCAGTGTGTGTACACATAACTAAAAAGTTTTGCATTTCCTCTTTTCACTCTTTTCTAAAGTGCTGAAAAGTACTTCTAAACTTTCAAAAAAAGTTCTTAAAAGTTTTTTTTTCTCTGTCTTTCTAAAAGCTCTGACAAACTTTTTCCTCTTTTTCTATCACTTTAACTCTCTCTAAAAAATGTCTGGCACAGGCCAAAATGTTGATCGGTCCAAAATTGCATATGATCACCTTAGCTGGAAAGGAGCAAGGAGTCTCTGCATAGAGAGAGGTTTGAGTGTAGGGAAGAATCCTTCCTTGGAATTGTTACTTAACATGCTTAGAGAACAAGATAAGGCTAAAAGTGCCACATCTGTTGAAAAAGTAGCTAATGGTTCCCAATCTGATCCAGGGACTCCCCCAGGAAAAGATTCAGGAAAGAAACTTCTTAGCCTGCCCATTACTAGACAGTCTAGCATAGTTGGTACTGAGGTGGAGTCACATCATACAGATGATGTGCTCTCACATTACACTGTCAGCCAAGCTGTTAGGGTGCCCTCTGTAAGGGACAGGTCTCCTTCTGTTCATTCCCATCATACCTCTGTATCTAGGAATGTCCCTCCCACCAACCCTGATGACAGATTGTTAGAAAGGGAACTCAATAAGTTGAGGGAGAAACAAACCAGACTGAAGCTTAAAAAGCAACAGCTGGATTTGGATAGACAGTCTTTAGAACTAGAGAAGGAAAGACAGAAGTTGGGTTTTGAAACCCATGGTGGCAGCAGCAGTATTCCCCATAGTCATCCTGCAAAAGAGCATGATTCCAGGAATCTGCACAAGATAGTTCCCCCTCATAAGGAGGGGGATGACATTAGCAAGTGGTTTGCTGCACTTGAGAGGGCCTGTGTTGTACAGGATGTCCCTCAAAGGCAGTGGGCTGCTATCCTATGGCTATCATTTAGTGGAAAAGGTAAGGACAGGCTCCTTACTGTGAAAGAAAGTGATGCCAATAATTTTACAGTTCTTAAGAATGCACTCCTGGATGGTTATGGCTTAACCACTGAACAATACAGGATAAAGTTCAGAGAGACCAAAAAGGAGTCTTCACAAGACTGGGTTGATTTTATTGACCATTCAGTGAAGGCCTTGGAGGGGTGGTTACATGGTAGTAAAGTGACTGATTATGACAGCCTGTATAACTTGATCCTGAGAGAGCATATTCTTAATAATTGTGTGTCTGATTTGTTGCACCAGTACTTGGTGGACTCTGATCTGACCTCTCCCCAAGAATTTGGAAAGAAGGCAGACAAATGGGTCAGAACAAGGGTGAACAGAAAAGTTCATACAGGGGGTGACAAAGATGGCAACAAAAAGAAGGATGGTAAGTCTTCTGACAAGGGTGGGGACAAATCTAAAAATGAGTCTTCATCAGGCCCACAAAAACACTCTGGTGGGGGTGGTGGGCCCAAATCCTCTTTTAATCAAAACAAAGAAAAGAAACCATGGTGCTATTTATGTAAAGCAAAAGGCCATTGGACAACAGATCCCAGTTGTCCAAAGAAAAGCACCAAGCCTCCTACCACTACAACCCCTACTGCTACCCCTAGTGTCCCTACTAATAGCAGTGGTGGTGGGAGCAAACCTACTAATAGCCAATCCAAGGGAGTAGCTGGGCTCACTTTTGGTAACTTAGTTGGGGTTGGTCTTGTTAGGGAGACCACAGAGGCTGTGTTAGTCTCTGAGGGGGCTATTGATTTAGCCACCTTAGTTGCTTGTCCCCTTAATATGGATAAGTACAAGCAGCTACCCCTAATAAATGGTGTTGAGGTTCAGGCCTACAGGGACACTGGTGCCAGTGTGACTATGGTCACAGAGAAACTGGTCCACCCTGAACAACACCTACTTGGTCACCAGTACCAAGTAACCGATGCTCACAACAACACACTTAGCCACACCATGGCTGTTGTAAATCTCAACTGGGGGGGGGTTACTGGTCCAAAGAAAGTTGTGGTAGCCACAGATTTACCTGTAGACTGTCTACTAGGAAATGATTTGGAGACATCAGTTTGGTCAGATGTGGAGTTGGAGGCCCATGCAGCAATGCTGGGCATCCCAGGGCATATTTTTGCTTTAACCAGGGCTCAGGCCAAAAAGCAAAAAGGACAGGGAAGCTTGGATCCTGGAACAATGGACCAAGTGCTCCCTAAAGCTAGGGCTAGTAGAAGCAAACCACTTCCTACTATCCCTCCCTCTACAGTGGATTCTACTTCTGAGGAAGAAGAATTTCCACCCTGTGCAGAACCTACACCAGAGGAGCTGGAAGCAGACACTGCTGAGCTTTTGGGTGAAGGGGGGCCTGCCAGGGAGGAGCTGAGTGTGGCACAGCAAACCTGTCCCACACTAGAGGGTCTAAGACAGCAAGCTGTCAACAGGCTAATGGGGATGTCAGTGACTCTCACAGAGTTTACTGGGAGGACAACCTCTTCTACACTGAAGCAAGGGATCCTAAACCTGGAACTGCCAGGAGGTTAGTGATTCCTCAGGAGTACAGAAAGTTCCTCCTAACTCTGGCCCACGACATTCCCCTAGCTGGGCATCTGGGACAAATGAAAACTTGGGACAGGCTTGTTCCCTTGTTTCATTGGCCTAGAATGTCTGAGGACACAAAAGATTTGTGTAAGTCCTGTGAAACCTGTCAAGCTAGTGGCAAGACAGGTGACACCCCAAAGGCACCCCTTATTCCACTGCCTGTGGTTGGGGTACCCTTTGAAAGGGTAGGGGTTGACATAGTTGGCCCCCTTGACCCTCCTACTGCTTCAGGCAATAGGTTTATCTTGGTGGTAGTGGACCATGCCACAAGATATCCTAAAGCAATTCCTTTAAGGACCACTACAGCTCCTGCAGTGGCAAAGGCCCTCCTGGGAATATTTTCCAGGGTGGGCTTCCCAAAGGAAGTACAATCAGACAGGGGAAGCAATTTCATGTCTGCATACTTAAAGGCCATGTGGAAAGAGTGTGGTGTGACATACAAGTTCACTACACCCTATCATCCACAAACAAATGGACTGGTGGAGAGATTTAACAAAACTCTCAAAGGCATGATTATGGGTCTCCCTGAAAAACTCCGCAGGAGATGGGATATCCTGTTACCATGCCTCCTTTTTGCCTACAGGGAGGTACCCCAGAAAGGAGTGGGCTTCAGCCCCTTTGAACTCCTCTTTGGACACCCTGTTAGGAGTCCACTAACACTTGTCAAGGAGGGTTGGGAACAACCTTTAAAAGCTCCAAAACAAGATATTTTGGATTATGTACTTGGCCTCAGATCAAGGATGGCTGAGTATATGAAAAAGGCCAGTAAAAACCTTCAGGCCAGCCAAGAGCTCCAAAAGCAATGGCATGATCAGAAGGCTGTTTTGGTTCAGTACAAACCAGGGCAGAAAGTGTGGGTCTTGGAGCCTGTGGCCCCAAGAGCACTCCAAGATAAATGGAGTGGTCCCCACACAATTGTTGAGAAAAAGGGTGAAGTCACCTATTTAGTTGACTTAGGCACTGCCAGGAGTCCCCTTAGGGTGCTCCATGTCAACCGCCTGAAACCCTACTATGACAGGGCTGATCTCACCCTGCTCATGGCAACTGATGAGGGACAGGAACAAGACAGTGATCCTCTACCTGATCTCTTCTCTTCCACAGAACAAGATGCTCTTGTGGAAGGTGTAGTTTTGGCTGATTGTCTTACTGCTGAGCAGAAAGACCATTGCATAAATCTCCTGGGTCAGTTTTCTGAACTCTTCTCTACTGTGCCAGG
The DNA here is from genome assembly GCF_031143425.1 of Pleurodeles waltl. Taxonomy (NCBI): domain Eukaryota; kingdom Metazoa; phylum Chordata; class Amphibia; order Caudata; family Salamandridae; genus Pleurodeles; species Pleurodeles waltl. The sequence continues at coordinate 566,620,082 of NC_090445.1, read as the reverse complement.
TACCACTTCTTGGTGTGACCACACTATAGATACTGGAGACAGCTTGCCTGTCAAAAGTAAGATCTATAGGCAGCCTGACCATGTCAGAGACTGCATAAAGCAAGAGGTGCAGAAAATGTTAGAACTGGGAGTGGTTGAGCACTCTGAAAGTCCATGGGCTTCTCCTGTGGTACTTGTACCAAAACCTCATTCCAAAGATGGAAAGAAGGAAATGCGGTTTTGTGTAGACTACAGAGGTCTCAACCAGGTAACCAAAACTGATGCTCACCCTATACCCAGGGCAGATGAGCTCATAGATACACTGGCATCTGCCAAGTATCTAAGCACTTTTGATTTGACTGCAGGGTATTGGCAGATCAAATTATCAGAAGATGCTAAACCTAAAACTGCATTTTCAACCATTGGAGGACATTACCAGTTCACTGTAATGCCTTTTGGATTGAAAAATGCACCTGCCACTTTTCAGAGGTTGGTGAACACAGTCCTGCAAGGGCTGGAGGCTTCAGTGCAGCATATTTGGACGATATAGCTGTCTTTAGCTCCAGCTGGGATGATCACCTGGTCCACCTATGGAAAGTTTTGGAGGCCCTGCAAAAGGCAGGCCTCACTATCAAGGCTTCAAAGTGCCAAATAGGGCAGGGTAAGGTGGTTTATCTGGGACACCTTGTTGGTGGGGAACAGATTGCACCACTACAGGGGAAAATCCAAACAATTATTGATTGGGTTCCCCCTACTACTCAGACTCAGGTGAGAGCCTTCCTAGGCCTCACTGGGTATTACAGGAGGTTCATTAAGAACTATGGCTCCATTGCAGCCCCTCTTAATGACCTCACATCCAAGAAAATGCCTAAAAAGGTATTATGGACAGCAAACTGTCAGAAAGCTTTTGAGGAGCTGAAGCAGGCCATGTGCTCTGCACCTGTCCTGAAAAGCCCTTGTTACTCTAAAAAAATATATGTCCAAACTGATGCATCTGAATTAGGAGTAGGGGCAGTCCTATCGCAACTTAATTCTGAGGGCCAGGATCAACCTGTTGCTTTTATTAGTAGGAGGTTGACCCCTAGAGAAAAGCGTTGGTCTGCCATTGAGAGGGAGGCCTTTGCTGTGGTCTGGGCACTCAAGAAGTTGAGGCCATACCTGTTTGGCACTCACTTCATTGTTCAGACAGACCACAAACCTCTACTTTGGCTAAAACAAATGAAAGGTGAAAATCCTAAATTGTTGAGGTGGTCCATATCCCTACAGGGAATGGACTATACAGTGGAACATAGACCTGGGAGTAGCCACTCCAATGCAGATGGACTCTCCAGATATTTCCACTTAGACAATGAAGACTCATCAGGTCATGGCTAGTCTTATTGTCCTTCGTTTGGGGGGGGTTGTGTAGGAAAGTACCATCTTGCCTGGCATGTTACCCCCATTTTTCACTGTATTTATGTTGTTTTAGTTGTATGTGGCACTGGGACCCTGGTATCCAGGGCCCCAGTGCTCATAGGTGTGCCTGAATGTGTTACCTGTGTAGTGACTAACTGTCTCACTGAGGCTCTGCTAATCAGAACCTCAGTGGTTATGCTCTCTCATTTCTTTCAAATTGTCACTAACAGGGTAGTGACCAATTTTACCAATTTACATTGGCTTACTGGAACACCCTTATAATTCCCTAGTATATGGTACTGAGGTACCCAGGGTATTGGGGTTCCAGGAGATCCCTATGGGCTGCAGCATTTCTTTTGCCACCCATAGGGAGCTCTGACAATTCTTACACAGGCCTGCCACTGCAGCCTGAGTGAAATAACGTCCACGTTATTTCACAGCCATTTTACACTGCACTTAAGTAACTTATAAGTCACCTATATGTCTAACCTTTACCTGGTAAAGGTTAGGTTTAAAGTTACTTAGTGTGAGGGCACCCTGGCACTAGCCAAGATGCCCCCACATTGTTCAGGGCCAATTCCCCGGACTTTGTGAGTGCGGGGACACCATTACACGCGTGCACTACATATAGGTCAATACCTATATGTAGCTTCACAATGGTAACTCCGAATATGGCCATGTAACATGTCTATGATCATGGAATTGCCCCCTCTATGCCATCCTGGCATAGTTGGCACAATCCCATGATCCCAGTGGTCTGTAGCACAGACCCTGGTACTGCCAAACTGCCTTTCCTGGGGTTTCACTGCAGCTGCTGCCAACCCCTCAGACAGGTTTCTGCCCTCCTGGGGTCAAGCCAGGCCTGGCCCAGGATGGCAGAACAAAGGACTTCCTCTGAGAGAGGGTGTTATACCCTCTCCCTTTGGAAAATGGTGTGAAGGCAGGGGAGGAGTAGCCTCCCTCAGCCTCTGGAAATGCTTTCTTGGGCACAATTCTGCATAAGCCAGTCTACACCGGTTCAGGGGACCCCTTAGCCCTGCTCTGGCGCGAAACTGGTCAAAGGAAAGGGGAGTGACCACTCCCCTGACCTGCACCTCCCCTGGGAGGTGTCCAGAGCTCCCAGTGTGCTCCAGACCTCTGCCATCTTGGAAACAGGGGTGCTGCTGGCACACTGGACTGCTCTGAGTGGCCAGTGCCACCAGGTGACGTCAGAGACTCCTTCTGATAGGCTCCTTCAGGTGTTGCTAGCCTATCCTCTCTCCTAGGTAGCCAAACCCTCTTTTCTGGCTATTTAGGGTCTCTGCCTCTGGGGAAACTTTAGATAACGAATGCAAGAGCTCATCCGAGTTCCTCTGCATCTCTCTCTTCACCTTCTGCCAAGGAATCGACTGCTGACCGCGCTGGAAGCCTGCAAAACTGCAACATTGTAGCAAAGACGACTACTGCAACTCTGTAACGCTGATCCTGCCGCCTTCTCGACTGTTTTCCTGGTGGTGCATGCTGTGGGGGTAGTCTGCCTCCTCTCTGCACTAGAAGCTCCGAAGAAATCTCCTGTGGGTCGACGGAATCTTCCCCCTGCAACCGCAGGCACCAAAAAGCTGCATTACCGGTCCCTTGGGTCTCCTCTCAGCACGACGAGCGAGGTCCCTCGAATCCAGCAACTGTGTCCAAGTGACCCCCACAGTCCAGTGACTCTTCAGTCCAAGTTTGGTGGAGGTAAGTCCTTCCCTCCCCACGCCAGACTGCATTGCTGGGAACCGCGACTTTTGCAGCTACTCCGGCCCCTGTGCACTTCCGGCGGAAATCCTTTGTGCACAGCCAAGCCTGGGTCCACGGCACTCTAACCTGCATTGCACGACTTTCTAAGTTGGTCTCCGGCGACGTGGGACTCGTTTGTGCAACTTCGGGTGAGCACTGTTTCACGCATCCTCGTAATGCCTGTTTCTGGCACTTCTCTGGGTGCTACCTGCTGCAGAGAGGGCTCCTTGTCTTGCTCGACGTCCCCTCTCTCTCACGACGCAATTTGCGACATCCTTGTCCCTCCTGGGCCACAGCAGCATCTAAAAACGCTTAGCGCACAATTTGCAGCTAGCAAGGTTTGTTTTTTGCGGTCTTTCGGCCGGAAAACACTTCTGCACGACTCTCCACGGCGTGAGGGATCCGTCCTCCAAAGGGGAAGTCTCTAGCCCTTGTCGTTCCTGCAGAAACCTAAGCTTCTTCTGTCCAGTAGAAGCTTCTTTGCACCCACAGCTGGCATTTCCTGGGCATCTGCCCATCTCTGACTTGCTTGTGACTTTTGGACTTGGTCCCCTTGTTCCACAGGTACCCTCGACTGGAAATCCATCGTTGTTGCATTGCTGGTTTGTGTCTTTCCTGCAGTATTCCCCTATCACAACTTCTTTGTCCTTTGGGGAACTTCAGTGCACTTTGCACTCACTTTTCAGGGTCTTGGGGTGGGCTATTTTTCTAACCCTCACTATTTTCTAATAGTCCCAGCGACCCTCTACAAGGTCACATAGGTTTGGAGTCCATTCGTGGTTCGCATTCCACTTTTGGAGTATATGGTTTGTGTTGCCCCTATCCCTATGTGTCCCCATTGCATCCTATTGTAACTATACATTGTTTGCACTGTTTTCTAAGACTATACTGCATATTTTTGGTATTGTGTACATATATCTTGTGTATATTTCCTATCCTCTCACTGAGGGTACACTCTGAGATACTTTGGCATATTGTCATAAAAATAAAGTACCTTTATTTTTAGTATAACTGTGTATTGTGTTTTCTTATGATATTGTGCATATGACACTAAGTGGTACTGTAGGAGCTTCACTCGTCTCCTAGTTCAGCCTAAGCTGCTCTGCTAAGCTACCATTATCTATCAGCCTATGCTGCTAGACACCCTATACACTAATAAGGGATAACTGGGCCTGGTGCAAGGTGCAAGTACCCCTTGGTACTCACTACAAGCCAGTCCAGCCTCCTACACGAAGAAACTGTTTGTACGATCACTGGGGATTCCCGACGGAGTCAGAATGAAGACCCCACATTGAAGCATGTATGCCAACAGGCAACCGTCGGGGCGGTACAAGGGGTAGGTCCCAGATTCCTGATCCAAAATAATCTATTGTATAGGAAAACCAACAACTCAAGAGGGAATGTCCTGCAATTAGTGGTTCCCCGTAGCCACCGCCAACAGGCATTACAGCTAGCACATGGGGATCATGGGGAAGGCCATTTAGGAAGAGAGAAAACAGAGGAAGCGGTACTGAAACGATTCTATTGGCCGGTTCTTTATGGAGAGGTTCGTAGCCATTGCTCCGAGTGTACAAAATGCCAGCTATACAATCTCTCTAATACAAGACCTGTTCCCTTACAACCACTTCCAGTCATAGATATTCCCTTTACCAGAGTTGGAATGAATATTATTGGTCCTCTCACCCCTTCTACCCGAGGTAGACAATATGTATTAGTATTAGTGGATTACGCCACGAGATATCCAGAAGCCATTGCCCTCCCCAGTATGCATACGAAAGCAGTTGCCCAGGCAATGATAGAGTTCTTTTCGAGGGTAGGATTCCCGAATGAAATATTAACGGATCAGGGGATTCCTTTTATGTCCAGACTAATGACTGAGGTTTGCCGATCACTAGGGGTGAAACAAATCCGTACTTCTGTATACCAGCCCCAAACAGACGGGCTAGTGGAAAGATACAACAAAACCATTAAGTCTCTCCTACGGAAAAGTATATCTGAGGCGGGTAAGGATTGGGAAAAGAAACTTCCTCTGGTCCTTTACGCTATCCGGACCCATATGCAATCCTCTTTAGGTCATAGCCCTTTTGAAATGTTGTTCGGCCGACAACCTCGTACGTTACTAGATATGTTAGCGGAACAATGGGAAGACACTGAAGAAGAGGTCAAAGATTTGTTAATTTATACCCGAGATTTACGAGAAACCCTCATTACAGTATGGGAAGAAGCCCACACTGCCTTGCGTGCTGCCCAGCAGAAACAAAAGCAGTCGTATGACACTCACAGTGTTGTTAGAACATTGGCAGTCGGTGATAAAGCACTGGTCTTACTCCCCAGCACTGATAATAATCTATTGGCCCGATGGCAAGGTCCTATTGAAGTAACTGCCCAAATAAACCCCACCACATATAAGTTATCCATGTCCCAAAACGGCGGAAGAGAACAGATATATCATATCAACCTTCTTAAGAAATGGGTAGAACCCACTGATGGACAGACCATCCATTATGTCACCGCCGAGGTAAATGAGGACATTCCGTATCCCATCCTTACACCCCACAATGTGTCTAGTCCAGGAAAGCCCTGGATCAATCCTAATCTGACGCAGCAATACCTTAACCAGCTCCAGCACGTGGTGACCCAGAATCAAGACGTGTTTTCCAAATATCCGGGAAGAACATCCCTAATACAACATCCCATTCGCTTTAAAGAAAATATGGTATCTCGACAGAGACCGTACCGCATCCCTGAAGCCAAACAGAAAATTATAGAGGAAGAAGTCCAGGCCATGTTAGCAGCCGGTATTATAGAGCCATCAACCAGCCCTTGGTGCTCGCCAGTCGTGTTAGTTCCTAAACCCGACGGCAGCACCCGATTTTGTGTTGATTATAGGGGTGTCAATAACTTAACATACTTTGATGCATACCCTATGCCTAGAATTGACGAGCTGGTTGAAAGGTTCGGTCAAGCCAAATACCTAACCACACTGGACCTCACGAAGAGATATTGGCAAATACCCCTGAGAGAGGAGGATAAAGAAAAAACAGCCTTTGCCACCCCTTCAGGCTTATACCAATTCACTGTCTTGCCATTTGGGTTACACGGGCCCCTGCCACCTTCCAAAGACTCATGATTGACATTTTACGACCATACAGGCAGTATGCAGCTGCCTATCTGGATGACATCGTTATCTATAGTAACACATGGGATGAACACATGTCCCACCTTGGGTCCGTTCTAAGTGTCCTTAGAAAAGCTCAGTTAACCGCCAATCCGGAGAAGTGTAGACTGGGGCAAACTAGTATTAAATATCTGGGTTACGTTGTAGGAGGGGGTAAAATAAGACCCCAAGTAGAGAAACTAGACGCTATTTCCCAGATGTCTTATCCGAAAAAGAAAAAAGATATTCAGGCATTTTTGGGGCTTGTTGGCTATTACAGACGTTTTATTCCCCATTTTTCAACAATCGCCAAACCCCTTTCTAACTTGTTGCGAAAGACATGTCCCAATACACTTAGGCCTCCTTCAGATACTGAGTTGGGTAGTTTTGACAGACTCAAGACCGCTCTTATCTCTGCACCAGTCCTCTGTTGTCCAGATTTTGATAAACCTTTTGTGCTCTTAACTGATGCCTCGGAGGTGGGCCTTGGGGCTGTGCTAACGCAGCCTCAGGATGATGAGTCTCTCCACCCCCTTCTGTACATCAGCCGGAAACTTCTCCCGTGTGAACGGCACTATCCGGCTATTGAAAAGGAGTGCTTGGCCATTAAATGGGCTATTGAATCTCTTCGATATTATCTGTCTGGCCGAACTTTTACCCTGGTCACAGACCATGCCCCTCTCACCTGGCTCGCCCATCATAAGGACACTAATTCCCGGGTGCTGCGCTGGTTCCTTTCCTTACAGCCTTTTTCGTTTCAGATCCGGCATCTCCCAGGTAGCCAAATGGTGACGGCTGATTTTCTGTCCCGGTATCCTGCCTCTCCGTGTCTCGACAGTCCACTCTCTAGGGGGAGTGTTTGTGACGGGTTGATTGGCGATCACCCTCACACTTCCAGGTCCTGTACTGACTCTGCCTCTGGGGACCGTTGCCTGACCGGCCTCCCGTCCCATGATTAGTGGGACTCTCAGGATCGGCGGGCCGCTGCCAGGTAAAAATTGCCTCCGACAGCACTGGCAGGAATCAATGGTGTGGAGGAAGCAGACGGACGATCACAAGAGGAGGAAAGAATCAGGCTACCGGAGGTCACCAAAGAAGAAGACGGGAGGCGCTTCGAGACCCGGACCCAGCAACTGCCGAATGCAACTCGGAGAAACCAACAGGAGACGTCTGACAGGTCCCGTGGGAGCAGGCAGCCGGGAGGACAAAACGCTAATGCCCGCCACGCTTCTGGAGAAGCGTGGCGAACCCAGGTGTGTGGGATTACATACCTGAGCGGGGAAAAAAGAGAGAAAGAGAGCAAGAGTGAGAGAGACGTATGAAAGGGGTAGGGGGGAGAAGAAAAGGTGGGGAGGAACGAGGGAATAAAAGGGGAATGGGGGAAACAGAGCACAGACACCCACTCGCATCGCGCACACTGAAGCACTTTTGTATGTAGGCTAAGGCACTTGAAAGGCACTGCACCTAAGAAACTATAGAAGTCACTTGAAAGGCACTGCACATAAGAAACTATAAGAGGCACAACGGAAAAAGGGAAAAGACATTAACGCACTGGAAAGGCCAGAAGACTAGTTTCAGAACAGACGTACAAAGAGAGAGACAGTGATGTCATAATTGTTCTAAAACATGAAGTAAAACAGGCAGAGACTAGAAAGAGAAAGGAAAGAGAAAGACCCCAAAAGTGATCCCTCCACTTACCTTATGTCCTCTAGTCTCTCCACATGTACCTCCCGGGACGCCTGTACACCAAGGAAATAAAAGAAAGAGAAGAGTGAGAGCGACCACAACAAGAAATCACCCATCACCCAAAGGAGAAAAACTTTTAAACTTACCTGCACCATACCTCACCGACTATCCTCTTTTTCTAATAAAACACTGGTACACCTGACCAATGCGTTCGAGTATTCCTTCCACACGGGAACCGATCACACCTTGCTAGCTGCAAGGGTCGCGGTTAGGGTTTTTGGATGCTGCTGTGGCCCAGGAGGGACCAGGATGTCGCCACTTGGAGGAGGAGACAGAGGGGGTGCCCAGCAAGTCAGGGAGCCCTCACAGAAGCAGGCAGCACCCGCAGAAGTACCGGAACAGGCACTTGGAAGAGGAGTGAACCAGAGTCCACCCGAAGACACAAAAGGGAGTCCCACGACGCCGGAGGACAACTCAGAAGGTTGTGCACTGCAGGTTAGAGTGTCGGGACCCAGGCTTGGCTGTGCACGAAGGAAATCCTGGAAGAGTGCACAGGAGCCGAAGCAGCTGCAAATCACGCAGTACCCAGCAATGCAGTCTAGCGTGGGGAGGCAAGGACTTACTTTCACCAAACTTGGACTGAAGAGTCACTGGACGGTGGGAGTCATTTGGACAGAGTTGCTGAGTTCAAGGGAAATCGCTCGTCATGCTGAGAGGAGACCCAGAGGACCGGTGATGCAGTTCTTTGGTGCCTGCGGTTGCAGGGGGAAGATTCCGTCGACCCACAGGAGATTTCTTCGGAGCTTCTAGTGCAGAGAGGAGGCAGACTACCCCCACAGCATGCACCACCAGGAAAACAGTCGCGAAGGCGGCAGGATCAGCGCTACAAGGTCGCAGTAGTCGTCTTTGCTACTTTGTTGCAGTTTTGCAGGCTTCCAGCGCGGTCAGCAGTCGATTCCTTGGCAGAAGGTGAAGAGAGAGATGCAGAGGAACTCTGATGAGCTCTTGCATTCGTTATCTAAGGAATTCCCCAAAGCAGAGACCCTAAATAGCCAGAAAAGGAGGTTTGGCTGCTTAGGAGAGAGGATAGGCTAGCAACACCTGAAGGAGCCTATCAGAAGGAGTCTCTGACGTCACCTGCTGGCACTGGCCACTCAGAGCAGTCCAGTGTGCCAGCAGCACCTCTGTTTCAAAGATGGCAGAGGTCTGGAGCACAATGGAGGAGCTCTGGGCACCTCCCAGGGGAGGTGCAGGTCAGGGGAGTGGTCACTCCCCTTTCCTTTGTCCAGTTTCGCGCCAGAGCAGGGCTGAGGGATCCCTGAACTGGTGCAGACTGGCTTATGCAGAGATGGGCACCATCTGTGCCCATCAAAGCATTTCCAGAGGCTGGGGGAGGCTACTCCTCCCAAGCCCTAACACCTTTTTCCAAAGGGAGAGGGTGTAACACCCTCTCTCTGAGGAAGTCCTTTGTTCTGCCTTCCTGGGCCAAGCCTGGCTGGACCCCAGGAGGGCAGAAACCTGTCTGAGGGGTTGGCAGCAGCAGCAGCTGCAGTGAAACCCCGGGAAAGGCAGGTTGGCAGTACCCGGGTCTGATCTAGAAACTCAGGGGATCATGGAATTGTCTCCCCAATGCCAGAATGGCATTGGGGTGACAATTCCATGATCTTAGACATGTTACATGGCCATGTTCGGAGTTACCATTGTGACGCTACACATATGTCGTGACATATGTATAGTGCACACGTGTAATGGTGTCCCGCACTCACAAAGTCCGGGGAATTTGGCCTGAACAATGTGGGAGCACCTTGGCTAGTGCCAGGGTGCCCACACACTAAGTAACTTAGCACCCAACCTCTACCAGGTAAAGGTTAGACATATAGGTGACTTATAAGTTACTTAAGTGCAGTGGTAAATGGCTGTGAAATAACGTGGATGTTATTTCACTCAGGCTGCACTGGCAGGCCTGTGTAAGAATTGTCAGATCACCCTATGGGTGGCACAAGAAATACTGCAGCCCATAGGGATCTCCTGGAACCCCAATACCCTGGGTACCTCAGTACCATATACAAGGGAATTATAAGGGTGTTCCAGTATGCCAATGTAAATTGGTGAAATTGGTCACTAGCCTGTTAGTGACAATTTGGAAAGAAAATGAGAGAGCATAACCACTGAGGTTCTGGATAGCAGAGCCTCAATGAGACAGTTAGTCATAACACAGGTACCACATACAGGGCACACTTATGAGCACTGGGGCCCTGGCTGGCAGGGTCCCAGTGACACATACAACTAAAACAACATATATACAGTGAAATATGGGGGGTAACATACCAGGCAAGATGGTACTTTCCTACACAACCCCCCACCAAACGAAGGACAATAAGACTAGCCATGACCTGATGAGTCTTCATTGTCTAAGTGCAAATATCTGGAGAGTCCATCTGCATTGGAGTGGGTACTCCTGGTGCAGAGAGGAGGCAGGCTACCCCCAGAGCATGCGCCACCAGGAAACAGTTGAGAAGGCGGCAGGAAAAGTGATACAAGGTTGCAGTAGTCGTCTTTGCTACTTTGTTGCGGTTTTGCAGGCGTCCTGAGCAGTCAGCGGTCGATCCTTTGGCAGAAGGTGAAGAGGGAGATGCAGAGGATCTCTGATGAGCTCTTGCATTTGGTATCTGAAGAATTCCCCAAAGCAGAGACCCTAAATAGCCAGAAAAGGAGGTTTGGCTACCTAGGAAGGATGATAGGCTAGTAACACAGGTAAGAGCCTATCAGAAGGAGTCTCTGATGTCAGCTGCTAGCCCTGGCCACTCAGAGCAGTCCAGTGTGCCAGCACACCTCTGAATCCAAGATGGCAGAGGTCTGGGGCACACTGGAGGAGCTCTGGGCACCTCCCCTGGGAGGTGCAGGTCAGGGGAGTGGTCACTCCCCTTTCCTTTGTCCAGTTTCGTGCCAGACCAGGGCTGGTTGGATCCCTGAACCGGTGTAGACTGGCTTATGCAGAGATGGGCCCCATCTGTGCCCATCAAAGCATTTCCAGAGGCTGGGGAGGCTACTCCTCCCCAACCCTGACACCTTTTTCAAAAGGGAGAGGGTGTAACACCCTCTCTCTGAGGAAGTCCTTTGTTCTGCCTTCCTGGACCAGGCCTGGCTAGACCCCAGGAGGGCAGAAATCTGTCTGAGGGGTTGGCAGCAGCAGCAGCTGCAGTGAAACCCCGGGAAAGGCAGTTTGGCAGTACTTGGGTTCTGTGCTAGAGACCGGGGGGATCATGGAATTGTCCCTCCAATGACAGAATGGCAATGGGGTGACAATTCCATGATCCTAGACATATTACATGGCCATGTTCGGAGTTACCATTATGACGCTATACATAGGTAGTGACCTATGTATAGTGCACATGTGTAATGGTGTCCCCGCACTCACAAGGTCCGGGGAATTTGCCCTGAACAATGTGGGGTCACCTTGGCTAGTGCCAGGGTGCCCACACACTAAGGGGGTGATTCTAACCCTGGCGTTCATGGACCGCCAGGGCCGGGGTTGGAGGATGCACCGCCAACAGGCTGGCGGTGCATCAAGGGCAATTCTGACCGCGGCGGTAAAACTGCAGTCAGAAAAGGGAAACCGGCGGTTTCCCGCCGGTTTTCCCCTGCCCCTGTGAATCCTCCACGGCGGCGCTGCAAGCAGCGCCGCCATGGGGATTCCGACCCCCTTCCCGGGAGCTGGCGGGAACGGGTGTCGTGGGGCCAATGGCATGGGCACTGCAGGGGCCCCCTAACAGGGCCCCACATTGATTTTCAGTGTCTGCCTAGCAGACACTGAAAATCGCGACGGGTGCAACTGCACCCGTCGCACACCAGCAACTCCGCCGGCTCCATTCGGAGCCGGCTTCCTCGTTGCTGCTGCTTTCCCGCTGGGCGGGCGGGCGGCCTTTTGGCGGTCGCCCGCCAGCCCAGCGGGAAAGTCAGAATGACCGCCACGGTCTTTTGACTGCGGTACGGTCTTCTGGCGGTTCCCGCTTGGCAGGCGGCGACCGCCGCCCGCCAAAGTAGGAATCAGGGCCTAAGTAACTTAGCACCCAACCTTCACCAGGTGAAGGTTAGACATATAGGTGACTTATAAGTTTCTTAAGTGCAGTGGTAAATGGCTGTGAAATACTGTGGACGTTATTTCACTCAGGCTGCAGTGGCAGGCCTGTGTAAGAATTGTCAGAGCTCCCTATGGGTGGCAAAAGAAATGCTGCAGCCCATAGGGATCTCCTGGAACCCCAATACCCTGGGTACCTCAGTACCATATACTAGGGAATTATAAGGGTGTTCCAGTATGCCAATGTGAATTGGTAAAATTGGTCACTAGCCTGTTAGTGACAATTTGGAAAGCAGAGAGAGCATAACCACTGAGGTTCTGGTTAGCAGAGCCTCAGTGAGACAGTGAGACAATTATTCATCACACAGGGAACACATACAGGGCACACTGACACATACACTAAAATAAGATATATACAGTGAAATATGGGGGTAACATGCCAGGCAAGATGGTACTTTCCTACAGCAATTAGATACCAAATGATCAAAATCAGATGTAGGGATCCGGATATCTGATTTTTCAATGTTTATAACACCAAAAACCACAATGAGCCGTGGGTATCTGGTTGTGCTAGACGCAGTTAAAAGTTAAGGCTGACTGCAATTGAATGTGGTCGGATACAGGGACCAGGCTTAGCCCAGTGGAAAGTTTTACCGTGCTACGTAGAATATTGTTTGGAAGTCGAAAATCCTCAGCAGGGCTAGGCGAAACAACTGTCGCCAAAATGTGTTCCATAGGGCTACACAGCCATCCGACGAAGCCCTGGTGCAGACATTGATTTTTGGCAAGAAAGCGCAGGGGGGGAGAAATTCAAAATTCGCGCCCAAGGATGGTCCCCTTCTGGACAGATATTTTAAGTGTCTTCTCCCAGTAAAGATATCTATCTTCAAACTTAAAATGTTTTGGAAGTCAAACGTCTTCCAGCGGGGCAAACCAGCAAGTTGAATTTGACACCACCTGGGGGGGGGGGGTTAGGACACAATCTCCGAGAAGCCACCAGCAGGGTCGAGGGCAGATTTAGTTGGAAGTGGTTGTAGGAAAGTAACATCTTGCCTGGCATGTTACCCCCATTTTTCACTGTATATATGTTGTTTTAGTTGTATGTGTCACTGGGAACCTGGTAACCCAGGGCCCCAGTGCTCATAAGTGTGCCTGAATGTGTTACCTGTGTAGTGACTAACTGTTTCACTGAGGCTCTGCTAATCAGAACCTCAGTGGTTATGCTCTCTCATTTCTTTCCAAATTGTCACTGACAGGCTAGTGACCATTTTAACCAATTTACATTGGCTTACTGGAACACCCTTATAATTCCCTAGTATATGGTACTGAGGTACCCAGGGCATTGGGGTTCCAGGAGATCCCTATGGGCTGCAGCATTTCTTTTGCCACCCATAGGGAGCTCTGACAATTCTTACACAGGCCTGCCACTGCAGCCTGAGTGAAATAACATCCACGTTATTTCACAGCCATTTTACACTGCACTTAAGTAACTTATAAGTCACATATATGTCTAACCTTTACCTGGTAAAGGTTAGGTGCAAAGTTACTTAGTGTGAGGGCACCCTGGCACTAGCCAAGGTGCCCCCACATTGTTCAGAGCCAATTCCCTGAACTTTGTGAGTGCGGGGACACCATTACACGCGTGCACTACATATAGGTCACTACCTATATGTAGCTTCACCATGGTAACTCCGAATATGGCCATGTAACATGTCTATGATCATGGAATTGCCCCCTCTATACCATCCTGGCATAGTTGGCACAATCCCATGATCCCAGTGGTCTGTAGCACAGACCCTGGTACTGCCAAACTGCCCTTCCTGGGGTTTCACTGCAGCTGCTGCTGCTGCCAACCCCTCAGACAGGCAGCTGCCCTCCTGGGGTCCAGCCAGGCCCGGCCCAGGATGGCAGAACAAAGAACTTCCTCTGAGAAAATGGAGTGAAGGGAGGGGAGGAGTAGCCTCCCCCAGCCTCTGGAAATGCTTTGTTGGGCACAGATGTGCCCAATTCTGCATAAGCCAGTCTACACCGGTTCAGGGACCCCTTAGCCCCTGCTCTGGCGCGAAACTGGACAAAGGAAAGGGGAGTGACCACTCCCCTGACCTGCACCTCCCCTGGGAGGTGTCCAGAGCTCCTCCAGTGTGCTCCAGACCTCTGCCATCTTGGAAACAGAGGTGCTGCTGGCACACTGGACTGCTCTGAGTGGCCAGTGCCACCAGGTGACGTCAGAGACTCCTGCTGATAGGCTCCTTCAGGTGTTAGTAGCCTATCCTCTCTCCTAGGTAGCCAAACCCTCTTTTCTGGCTATTTAGGGTCTCTGTCTCTGGGGAAACTTCAGATAACGAATGCAAGAGCTCATCCGAGTTCCTCTGCATCTCTCTCTTCACCTTCTGATAAGGAAACGACCGCTGACCGCGCTGGAAGCCTGCAAACCTGCAACATAGTAGCAAAGACGACTACTGCAACTCTGTAACGCTGATCCTGCCGCCTTCTCGACTGTTTTCCAGCTTGTGCATGCTGTGGGGGTAGCCTGCCTCCTCTCTGCACCAGAAGCTCCGAAGAAATCTCCCGTGGGTCGACGGAATCTTCCCCTTGCAACCGCAGGCACCAAAAAGCTGCATTACCGGTCCCTTGGGTCTCCTCTCAGCACGACGAGCGAGGTCCCTCGAATCCAGCGACTCTGTCCAAGTGACCCCCACAGACCAGTGACTCTTCAGCCCAAGTTTGGTGGAGGTAAGTCCTTGCCTCACCTCGCTGGGCTGCATTGCTGGGAACTGCGACTTTGCCGCTACTCCGGCCCCTGTGCACTTCCGGCGGAAATCCGTTGTGCACAGCCAAGCCTGGGTCCACGGCACTCTAACCTGCATTGCACGACTTTCTAAGTTGGTCTCCGGCGACGTGGGACTCCTTTGTGCAACTTCGGCGAGCACCGTTTCACGCATCCTTGTAGTGCCTGTTTCTGGCACTTCTCCGGGTGCTACCTGCTTCAGTGAGGGCTCTTTGTCTTGCTCGACGTCCCCTCTCTCTTCAGGTCCAATTTGCGACCTCCTGGTCCCTCCTGGGCCCCAGCAGCGTCCAAAAACGCCAAACGCACGATTTGCAGCTAGCAAGGCTTGTTGGCGTTCTGTCAGCGGGAAAACACTTCTGCACGACTCTCCACGGCGAGAGGGATCCGTCCACCAAAGGGGAAGTCTCTAGCCCTTTTCGTTCCTGCAGAAACCTCAGCTTCTTCTGTCCAGTCGAAGCTTCTTTGCACCCGCAGCTGGCATTTCCTGGGCATCTGCCCATCTCCAACTTGCTTGTGACTTTTGGACTTGGTCCCCTTGTTCCAAAGGTACCCTAAATTGGAAATCCACAGTTGTTGCATTGCTGGTTTGTGTCTTTCCTGCATTATTCCTCTAACATGACCTCTTTGTCCTTAGGGGAACTTTAGTGCACTTTGCACTCACTTTTCAGGGTCTTGGGGAGGGTTATTTTTCTAACTCTCACTATTTTCTAATAGTCCCAGCGACCCTCTACAAGGTCACATAGGTTTGGGGTCCATTTGTGGTTCGCATTCCACTTTTGGAGTATATGGTTTGTGTTGCCCCTATCCCTATGTTTCCCCATTGCATCCTATTGTAACTATCCATTGTTTGCACTGTTTTCTAAGACTATACTGCATATTTTTGCTATTGTGTATATATATCTTGTGTATATTTCCTATCCTCTCACTGAGGGTACACTCTAAGATACTTTGGCATATTGTCATAAAAATAAAGTACCTTTATTTTTAGTATAACTGTGTATTGTGTTTTCTTATGATATTGTGCATATGACACTAAGTGGTACTGTAGTAGCTTCACACGTCTCCTAGTTCAGCCTAAGCTGCTCTGCTAAGCTACCATTATCTATCAGTCTAAGCTGCTAGACACCCTATACACTAATAAGGGATAACTGGGCCTGGTGCAAGCTGCAAGTACCCCTTGGTACTCACTACAAGCCAGTCCAGCCTCCTACATTGGTTGTGCAGTGGTGGGATAAGTGCTTGAGACTACTTACCACTCTTGTCATTGTACTTTTCATAAGAGAAAAATATACAAAACAAGGTCAGTGTATATACACATAGCCAAAAAGTTTTGCATTTCCTCTTTTCACTCTTTTCTAAGTGCTGAAAAGTACTCCTAAACTTTCAAAAAGTTCTTAAAAGTTTAAAAAGTTTTTTTCTGTCTTTCCAAAAAGTTCTGAAAACTTTTTTCTCTTTTTCTATCACTTTAACTCTCTCTAAAAATGTCTGGCACAGGCCAAAGTGTTGATCTGTCCAAACTTGCATATGACAACGTTAGCTGGAAAAGAGCAAGGAGTCTCTGTATAGAGAGAGGTTTGAGTGTAGGGAAGAATCCTTCCTTGGAACTGTTACTAAACATGCTTAGAGAACAGGATAAGGCCATAGGTGCCCCATCTGTTGAAAAAGTACCTAATAGTTCCAAATCTGATTCAGGGACTCCCCCAGGAAAAGATTCAGGAAAGAAACTTCCTAGCCTGCCCATTACTAGACAATCTAGCATAGATGGAAATGATGATGAGCCACACCAAATAAATAGTGTTGTCTCACATCATAGCAAAAGCATTTATTCTCACCATACTGGTAGTAATGTTTCTGTAAACCAAGCTGTTAGGGTGCCTTCTGTAAGGGACAGGTCTCCTTCTGTTCATTCCCATCATAGCTCTGTTTCTAGAAATGTCCCTCCCACCAACCCTGATGACAGAATGTTAGAGAGGGAACTCAATAAGTTGAGGGTGGAACAAACCAGACTGAAGCTTAAAAAGCAACAGCTGGATTTGGATAGACAGTCTTTTGAATTAGAGAAGGAAAGACAGAAGTTGGGTTTAGATACCCATGGTGGCAGCAGCAGTATTCCCCATAGTCATCCTGCAAAAGAGCATGATTCCAGGAATCTGCACAAGATAGTTCCCCCTTATAAGGAGGGGGATGACATTAACAAGTGGTTTGCTGCACTTGAGAGGGCCTGTGTTGTACAGGATGTCCCTCAAAGGCAGTGGGCTGCTATCCTATGGCTATCATTTAGTGGAAAAGGTAGGGATAGGCTCCTTACTGTGAAAGAAAATGATGCTAATAATTTCCAAGTTCTTAAGAATGCACTCCTGGATGGTTATGGCTTAACCACTGAACAGTACAGGATAAAGTTCAGAGAGACCAAAAAGGAGTCTTCACAAGACTGGGTTGATTTCATTGACCAGGCAGTGAAGGCCTTGGAGGGGTGGTTACATGGCAGTAAAGTTACTGATTATGACAGCCTGTATAACTTAATCCCGAGAGAGCATATTCTTAATAATTGTGTGTCTGATTTGTTGCACCAGTACTTGGTGGACTCTGATCTGACCTCTCCCCAAGAATTGGGAAAGAAGGCAGACAAATGGGTCAGAACAAGAGTGAACAGAAAAGTTCATACAGGGGGTGACAAAGATGGCAACAAAAAGAAGGATGGTAAGTCTTCTGACAAGGGTGGGGACAAATCTAAAAATGAGTCTTCATCAGGCCCACAAAAACACTCTGGTGGGGGTGGTGGGTCCAAATCCTCCTTTAATCAGAACAAGGAAAAGAAACCATGGTGCTATTTATGTAAAATAAAAGGCCATTGGACAACAGATCCCAGTTGTCCAAAGAAAGGCACCACTG
The DNA here is from genome assembly GCF_031143425.1 of Pleurodeles waltl. NCBI lineage: Eukaryota > Metazoa > Chordata > Amphibia > Caudata > Salamandridae > Pleurodeles > Pleurodeles waltl. The sequence continues at coordinate 566,602,349 of NC_090445.1, read as the reverse complement.
CTCCTACCACTACAACCCCTACTGCTACACCTAGTGTCCCTACTAATAGCAGTGGTGGTGGGAGCAAACCTACTAATAGCCAATCCAAGGGAGTAGCTGGGCTCACTTTTGGTAATTTAGTTGGGGTTGGTCTAATTAGGGAGACCACAGAGGCTACTTTAGTCTCTGAAGGGGCTATTGATTTAGCCACTTTGGTTGCTTGCCCCCATAACTTGGAGAAGTACAAGCAACTAACCCTAATAAATGGTGTTGAGGTCCAGGCCTACAGGGACACAGGTGCCAGTGTCACAATGGTGATTGAGAAACTGGTGCACCCTGAACAACACATACTTGGACACCAGTACCAAGTAACCGATGCTCACAACATAACACAAAGCCACCCCATGGCTGTTGTAAATCTCAACTGGGGGGGGGTAACTGGTCCAAAGAAAGTTGTGGTAGCTTCAGATTTACCTGTAGACTGTCTATTAGGGAATGATTTGGAGACATCAGCTTGGTCAGATGTGGAGTTGGAGGCCCATGCAGCAATGCTGGGCATCCCAGGGCATATTTTTGCTTTGACAAGGGCTCAGGCCAAAAAGCAAAAAGGACAGGGAAGCTTGGATCCTGGAACAATGGACCAAGTGCTCCCTAAAGCTAGGGCTAGTAGAAGCAAACCACTTCCTACTATCCCTCCCTCTACAGTGGATTCTACTTCTGAGGAAGAAGAATTCCCTCCCTGTGCAGAACCTACACCAGAGGAGCTGGAAGCAGACACTGCTGAGCTTTTGGGTGAAGGGGGGCCTGCCAGAGAGGAGCTGAGTGTGGCACAGCAAACCTGTCCCACATTAGAGGGTCTCAGACAGCAAGCTGTCAAACAGGCTAATGGGGATGTCAGTGACTCTCACAGAGTTTACTGGGAGGACAATCTCTTGTACACTGAGCATAGGGATCCTAAACCTGGAGCAGCCAGGAGATTAGTGATTCCTCAGGAGTACAGAAAGTTCCTCCTAACACTGGCACATGACATTCCCTTAGCTGGGCACCTAGGACAAATGAAAACTTGGGACAGGCTTGTTCCCCTGTTTCATTGGCCTAGGATGTCTGAGGACACAAAGGAATTTTGTAAGTCCTGTGAAACCTGTCAAGCCAGTGGCAAAACAGGTGGCACTCCAAAGGCACCCCTTATCCCACTGCCTGTGGTTGGGGTTCCCTTTGAAAGGGTAGGGGTTGACATAGTTGGCCCCCTTGACCCTCCTACTGCTTCAGGCAATAGGTTTATCTTAGTGGTAGTGGACCATGCCACAAGATATCCTGAAGCAATTCCTTTAAGAACCACTACAGCTCCTGCAGTGGCAAAGGCCCTCCTGGGAATATTTTCCAGGGTGGGCTTCCCAAAGGAAGTAGTATCAGACAGAGGAAGCAATTTCATGTCTGCATACTTAAAGGCCATGTGGAAGGAGTGTGGTGTAACGTACAAGTTCACAACACCCTATCATCCACAAACAAATGGACTGGTGGAGAGATTTAATAAAACTCTCAAAGGCATGATTATGGGTCTCCCTGAAAAACTCCGCAGGAGATGGGATATCCTTCTACCATGCCTCCTTTTGCCTACAGGGAGGTACCCCAGAAAGGAGTGGGCTATAGCCCCTTTGAACTTCTTTTTGGACACCCTGTTAGGGGTCCACTCACACTGGTAAAGGAGGGTTGGGAACAACCTTTAAAAGCTCCTAAGCAGGATATTGTGGACTATGTACTTGGCCTCAGATCAAGGATGGCTGAGTACATGAAAAAGGCCAGTAAAAACCTTCAGGCCAGGCAAGAGCTCCAGAAGCAATGGCATGATCAGAAGGCTGTTTTGGTTCAGTACCAACCAGGGCAGAAAGTGTGGGTCTTGGAGCCTGTGGCCCCAAGAGCACTCCAAGATAAATGGAGTGGTCCCCACACAATTGTTGAAAAGAAGGGAGAAGTCACCTATTTAGTTGACTTAGGCACTGCCAGGAGTCCCCTTAGGGTGCTCCATGTCAACCGCCTGAAACCCTACTATGACAGGGCTGATCTCACCCTGCTCATGGCAACAGATGAGGGACAGGAAGAAGACAGTGATCCTCTACCTGATCTCTTCTCTTCCACAGATCAAGATGCTCTTGTGGAAGGTGTAGTTTTGGCTGATTGTCTTACTGCTGAGCAGAAAGACAATTGCATAAATCTCCTAGGACAATTTTCAGAACTCTTCTCTACTGTGCCAGGCACCACTTCTTGGTGTGAGCACACTATAGATACTGAAGACAGTTTACCTGTCAAAAGTAAGATCTATAGGCAGCCTGACCATGTCAGGGACTGCATAAAACAAGAAGTTCAGAAAATGTTGGAACTAGGAGTGGTTGAGCACTCTGACAGTCCATGGGCTTCTCCTGTGGTACTGGTACGAAAACCCAATTCTAAAGATGGAAAGAAAGAAATGCGGTTTTGTGTAGACTATAGAGGTCTCAACTTGGTAACCAAAACTGATGCTCACCCTATACCCAGGGCAGATGAGCTTATAGATACACTGGCATCTGCCAAGTATCTAAGCACTTTTGACTTGACTGCAGGGTATTGGCAGATCAAATTATCAGAAGATGCTAAACCTAAGACTGCATTTTCTACCATTGGAGGACATTACCAGTTTACTGTAATGCCTTTTGGTTTGAAAAATGCACCTGCCACTTTTCAGAGGTTGGTGAACACAGTCCTGCAAGGGCTGGAAGCTTTCAGTGCAGCATATTTGGACGATATAGCTGTCTTTAGCTCCAGCTGGGATGATCACCTGGTCCACCTATGGAAAGTTTTGGAGGCCCTGCAAAAGGCAGGCCTCACTATCAAGGCTTCAAAGTGCCAGATAGGGCAGGGTAAGGTGGTTTATCTGGGACACCTTGTTGGTGGGGAACAGATTGCACAACTTCAGGGGAAAATCCAAACAATTATTGATTGGGTTCCCCCTACCACTCAGACTCAGGTGAGAGCCTTCCTAGGCCTCACTGGGTATTACAGGAGGTTCATTAAGAACTATGGCTCCATTGCAGCCCCTCTTAATGACCTCACATCCAAGAAAATGCCTAAAAAGGTATTATGGACAGCAAACTGTCAGAAAGCTTTTGAGGAGCTGAAGCAGGCCATGTGCTCTGCACCTGTCCTGAAAAGCCCTTGTTACTTTAAAAAATTCTATGTCCAAACTGATGCATCTGAATTAGGAGTAGGGGCAGTCCTATCACAACTTAATTCTGAGGGCCAGGATCAACCTGTTGCTTTTATTAGTAGGAGGTTGACCCCTAGAGAAAAGCGTTGGTCTGCCATTGAGAGGGAGGCCTTTGCTGTGGTCTGGGCTCTGAAGAAGTTGAGGCCATACCTGTTTGGCACTCACTTCATTGTTCAGACAGACCACAAACCTCTACTTTGGCTAAAACAAATGAAAGGTGAAAATCCTAAATTGTTGAGGTGGTCCATATCCCTACAGGGAATGGACTATACAGTGGAACATAGACCTGGGAGTAGCCACTCCAATGCAGATGGACTCTCCAGATATTTCCACTTAGACAATGAAGACTCATCAGGTCATGGCTAGTCTTATTGTCCTTCGTTTGGGGGGGTTTGTGTAGGAAAGTACCATCTTGCCTGGCATGTTACCCCCATTTTTCACTGTATATATGTTGTTTTAGTTGTATGTGTCACTGGGACCCTGCTAGCCAGGACCACAGTGCTCATAAGTTTGTGGCCTATATGTATGTGTTCCCTGTGTGATGCCTAACTGTCTCACTGAGGCTCTGCTAACCAGAACCTCAGTGGTTATGCTCTCTCATTTCTTTCCAAATTGTCACTAACAGGCTAGTGACCAATTTCACAAATTCACATTGGCATACTGGAACACCCTTATAATTCCCTAGTATATGGTACTGAGGTACCCAGGGTATTGGGGTTCCAGGAGATCCCTATGGGCTGCAGCATTTCTTTTGCCACCCATAGGGAGCTCTGACAATTCTTACACAGGCCTGCCACTGCAGCCTGAGTGAAATAACGTCCACGTTATTTCACAGCCATTTTACACTGCACTTAAGTAACTTATAAGTCACCTATATGTCTAACCTTTACCTGGTAAAGGTTAGATGCAAAGTTACTTAGTGTGAGGGCACCCTGGCACTAGCCAAGGTGCCCCCACATTGTTCAGAGCCAATTCCCTGAACTTTGTGAGTGCGGGGACACCATTACACGCGTGCACTACATATAGGTCACTACCTATATGTAGCTTCACTATGGTAACTCCGAATATGGCCATGTAACATGTCTATGATCATGGAATTGCCCCCTCTATACCATCCTGGCATAGTTGGCACAATCCCATGATCCCAGTGGTCTGTAGCACAGACCCTGGTACTGCCAAACTGCCCTTCCTGGGGTTTCACTGCAGCTGCTGCTGCTGCCAACCCCTCAGACAGGCAGCTGCCCTCCTGGGGTCCAGCCAGGCCTGGCCCAGGATGGCAGAACAAAGAACATCCTCTGAGAGAGGGTGTGACACCCTCTCCCTTTGGAAAATGGTGTGAAGGCAGGGGAGGAGTAGCCTCCCCCAGCCTCTGAAAATGCTTTGTTGGGCACAGATGTGCCCAATTCTGCATAAGCCAGTCTACACCAGTTCAGGGACCCCTGAGCCCCTGCTCTGGCGCGAAACTGGACAAAGGAAAGGGGAGTGACCACTCCCCTGACCTGCACCTCCCCTGGGAGGTGTCCAGAGCTCCTCCAGTGTGCTCCAGACCTCTGCCATCTTGGCAACAGAGGTGCTGCTGGCACACTGGACTGCTCTGAGTGGCCAGTGCCACCAGGTGACGTCAGAGACTCCTTGTGATAGGCTCCTTCAGGTGTTGCTAGCCTATCCTCTCTCCTAGGTAGCCAAACCCTCTTTTCTGGCTATTTAGGGTCTCTGTCTCTGGGGAAACTTTAGATAACGAATGCAAGAGCTCATCCGAGTTCCTCTGCATCTCTCTCTTCACCTTCTGCCAAGGAATCGACTGCTGACCGCGCTGGAAGCCTGCAAACCTGCAACATAGTAGCAAAGACGACTACTGCAACTCTGTAACGCTGATCCTGCCGCCTTCTCGACTGTTTTCCTGCTTGTGCATGCTCTGGGGGTAGTCTGCCTCCTCTCTGCACCAGAAGCTCCGAAGAAATCTCCCGTGGGTCGACGGAATCTTCCCCCTGCAACCACAGGCACCAAAAAGCTGCATTACCGGTCCCTTGGGTCTCCTCTCAGCATGACGAGCGAGGTCCCTAGAATCCAGCGACTCTGTCCAAGTGACCCCCACAGTCCAGTGACTCTTCAGTCCAAGTTTGGTGGAGGTAAGTCCTTGCCTCACCTCGCTGGGCTGCATTGCTGGGAACCGCGACTTTTGCAGCTACTCCGGCCCCTGTGCACTTCCGGCGGAAATCCTTTGTGCACAGCCAAGCCTGGGTCCACGGCAATCTAACCTGCATTGCACGACTTTCTAAGTTGGTCTCTGGCGACGTGGGACTCCTTTGTGCGACTTCGGGTGAGCACCGTTTCACGCATCCTCGTAGTGCCGGTTTCTGGCACTTCTCCGGGTGCTACCTGCTGCTGAGAGGGCTCCTTGTCTTGCTCGACGTCCCCTCTCTCTCCTGGTCCAATTTGCGACCTCCTGGTCCCTCCAGGGCCACAGCAGCGTCCAAAAACGATAACGGCACGATTTGCAGCTAGCAAGGCTTGTTGGCGTTCTTTCGGCGGGAAAACACTTCTGCACGACTCTCCACGGCGAGCGGGATCCGTCCACCAAAGGGGAAGTCTCTAGCGCTTTTTGTTCCTGCAGAAACCTCAGCTTCTTCTGTCCAGTAGAAGCTTCTTTGCACCCGCAGCTGGCATTTCCTGGGCATTTGCCCATCTCCGACTTGCTTGTGACTTTTGGACTTGGTCCCCTTGTTCCACAGGTACCCTAGATTGGAAATCCACAGTTGTTGCATTGTTGGTTTGTGTCTTTCCTGCATTATTCCTCTAACACGACTTCTTTGTCCTTAGGGGAACTTTAGTGCACTTTGCATTCACTTTTCAGGGTCTTGGGGAGGGTTATTTTTCTAACTCTCACTATTTTCTAATAGTCCCAGCGACCCTCTACAAGGTCACATAGGTTTGGGGTCCATTCGTGGTTCGCATTCCACTTTTGGAGTATATGGTTTGTGTTGCCCCTATCCCTATGTTTCCCCATTGCATCCTATTGTAACTATACATTGTTTGCACTGTTTTCTAAGACTATACTGCATATTTTTGCTATTGTGTATATATATCTTGTGTATATTTGCTATCCTCTCACTGAGGGTACACTCTAAGATACTTTGGCATATTGTCATAAAAATAAAGTACCTTTATTTTTAGTATAACTGTGTATTGTGTTTTCTCATGATATTGTGCATATGACACTAAGTGGTACTGTAGTAGCTTCACACGTCTCCTAGTTCAGCCTAAGCTGCTCTGCTAAGCTACCATTATCTATCAGCCTAAGCTGCTAGACACCCTATACACTAATAAGGGATAACTGGGTCTGGTGCAAGGTGCAAGTACCCCTTGGTACTCACTACAAGCCAGTCCAGCCTCCTACACCAACTATGCTAGACTGTCTAGTAATGGGCAGGCTAGGGAGTTTCTTTCCTGAATCTTTTCCTGGGGGAGTCCCTGGATCAGATTGGGAACCATTAGCTGCTTTTTCTACAGATGGGGCACTTCTAGCCTTATCCTGTTCTTTAAGCATGTTAAGTAACAGTTCCAAGGAAGGATTCTTCCCTACACTCAAACCTCTCTCTACACAGAGACTCCTTGCTCCTTTCCAGCTAAGGTGGTCATATGCAATCTTAGACAGGTCAACATTTTGGCCTGTGCCAGACATTTTTAGAGAGAGTTAAAGTGATAGAAAAAGAGAAAAAAGTTTGTCAGAGCTTTTTGAAAGACAGAGAAAAAAAACTTTTTAAACTTTTTAGAACTTTTTGAAAGTTTTAGAAGTACTTTTCAGCACTTTAGAAAAGAGTGAAAAGAGAAAATGCAAAACTTTTTAGCAATGTGTACACACACTGAACTTGTTTTGTATATTTTTCTCTTATGAAAAGTACAATGACAAGAGTGGTAAGTAGTCTCAAAGCACTTATCCCACCGCTGCACAACCAATGTAGGAGGCTGGACTGGCTTGTAGTGAGTACCAAGGGGTACTTGCACCTTGCAACAGGCCCAGTTATCCCTTATTAGTGTATAGGGTGTCTAGCAGCTTAGGCTGATAGATAATGGAAGCTTAGCAGAGCAGCTTAGGCTGAACTAGGAGACGTGTGAAGCTACTACAGTACCACTTAGTGTCATATGCACAATATCATAAGAAAACACAATACACAGTTATACTAAAAATAAAGGTACTTTATTTTTATGACAATATGCCAAAGTATCTTAGAGTGTACCCTCAGTGAGAGGATAGGAAATATACACAAGATATATGTACACAATACCAAAAATATGCAGTATAGTCTTAGAAAACAGTGCAAACAATGTATAGTTACAATAGGATGCAATGGGGACACATAGGGATAGGGGCAACACAAACCATATACTCCAAAAGTGGAATGCGAATCACAAATGGACCCCAAACCTATGTGACCTTGTAGAGGGTCGCTGGGACTATTAGAAAATAGTGAGAGTTAGAAAAATAACCCTCCCCAAGACCCTGAAAAGTGAGTGCAAAGTGCACTAAAGTTCCCCTAAGGATAAAGAAGTTGTGTTAGAGGAATAATGCAGGAAAGACACAAACCAACAATGCAACAACGATGGATTTCCAATCTAGGGTACCTGTGGAACAAGGGGACCAAGTCCAAAAGTCACAAGCAAGTCGGAGATGGACATATGCCCAGGAAATGCCAGCTGTGGATGCAAAGAAGCTTCTACTGGACAGAAGAAGCTGAGGTTTCTGCAGGAACGAAAAGGGCTAGAGGCTTCCCCTTTGGTGGACGGATCCCTCTCGCTGTGGAGAGTCATGCAGAAATGTTTTCCCGCCGAAAGAACGCCAACAAGCCTTGCTAGCTGCAAATCGTGCGGTTAGCGTTTTGGACGCTGCTGTGGCCTAGGAGGGACCAGGAGGTCGCAAATTGGACCAGGAGAGAGAGGGGACGTCGAGCAAGACAAGGAGCCCTCTCAGCAGCAGGTAGCACCCGGAGAAGTGCCAGAAACAGGCACTACGAGGATGCGTGAAACGGTGCTCACCCGAAGTTACACAAAGGAGTCGCCGGAGACCAACTTAGAAAGTCGTGCAATGCAGGTTAGAGTGCCGTGGACCCAGGCTTGGCTGTGCACAAAGGATTTCCACCGGAAGTGCACAGGGGCCGGAGTAGCTGCAAAAGTCGCGGTTCCCAGCAATGCAGTCTAGCGAGGTGAGGCAAGGACTTACCTCCACCAAACTTGGACTGAAGAGTCACTGGACTGTGGGAGTCACTTGGACAGAGTTGCTGGATTCGAGGGACCTCGCTCATCGTGCTGAGAGGAGACCCAAGGGACCGGTAATGCAGCTTTTTGGTGCCTGCGGTTGCAGGGGGAAGATTCCGTCGACCCACTGGAGATTTCTTCGGAGCTTCTAGTGTAGAGAGGAGGCAGACTACCCCCACAGCATGCACCACCAGGAAAACAGTCGAGAAGGCGGCAGGATCAGCGTTACAGAGTTGCAGTAGTCGTCTTTGCTACTTTGTTGCAGCGTTGCAGGCTTCCAGCGCGGTCAGCAGTCGAATCCTTGGCAGAAGGTGAAGAGAGAGATGCAGAGGAACTCTGATGAGCTCTTGCATTCGTTATCTAAAGTTTCCCCAGAGACAGAGACCCTAAATAGCCAGAAAAGAGGGTTTGGCTACTTAGGAGAGAGGATAGGCTACTAACACCTGAAGGAGCCTATCAGAAGGAGTCTCTGACGTCACCTGGTGGCCCTGGCCACTCAGAGCAGTCCAGTGTGCCAGCAGCACCTCTGTTTCCAAGATGGCAGAGGTCTGGAGCACACTGGAGGAGCTCTGGACACCTCCCAGGGGAGGTGCAGGTCAGGGGAGTGGTCACTCCCCTTTCCTTTGTCCAGTTTCGCGCCAGAGCAGGGCTAAGGGGTCCCCTGAACCGGTGTAGACTGGCTTATGCAGAATTGGGCACATCTGTGCCCAACAAAGCATTTCCAGAGGCTGGGGGAGGCTACTCCTCCCCTGCCTTCACACCATTTTCCAAAGGGAGAGGGTGTAACACCCTCTCTCAGAGGAAGTCCTTTGTTCTGCCATCCTGGGCCAGGCCTGGCTGGACCCCAGGAGGGCAGATGCCTGTCTGAGGGGTTGGCAGCAGCAGCAGCTGCAGTGAAACCCCAGGAAGAGCAATTTGGCAGAACCAGGGTCTGTGCTACAGACCACTGGGATCATGGGATTGTGCCAACTATGCCAGGATGGCATAGAGGGGGCAATTCCATGATCATAGACATGTTACATGGCCATATTCGGAGTTACCATTGTGAAGCTACATATAGGTAGTGACCTATATGTAGTGCACGCGTGTAATGGTGTCCCCGCACTCACAAAGTCCGGGGAATTGGCCCTGAACAATGTGGGGGCACCTTGGCTAGTGCCAGGGTGCCCTCATGCTAAGTAACTTTGCACCTAACCTTTACCAGGTAAAGGTTAGACATATAGGTGACTTATAAGTTACTTAAGTGCAGTGTAAAATGGCTGTGAAATAACGTGAACGTTATTTCACTCAGGCTGCAGTGGCAGGCCTGTGTAAGAATTGTCAGAGCTCCCTATGGGTGGCAAAAGAAATGCTGCAGCCCATAGGGATCTCCTGGAACACCAATACCCTGGGTACCTCAGTACCATATACTAGGGAATTATAAGGGTGTTCTAGTAAGCCAATGTAAATTGGTAAAATTGGTCACTAGCCTGTCAGTGACAATTTGAAAGAAATGAGAGAGAATAACCACTGCGGTTCTGATTAGCAGAGCCTCAGTGAGACAGTTAGTCACTACACAGGTAACACATTCAGGCACACTTATGAGCACTGGGGCCCTGGAGAACAGGGTCCCAGTGACACATACAACTAAAACAACATATATACAGTGAAAAATGGGGGTAACATGCCAGGTAAGATGGTACTTTCCTACAGTGCCTAAGTCAACTAAGTAGGTGACTTCACCCTTTTTCTCAACAATTGTGTGGGGTCCACTCCATTTATCTTGGAGAGCTCTTGGGGCCACAGGCTCCAAGACCCACACTTTCTACCCTGGTTGGTACTGAACCAAAACAGCCTTCTGGTCATGCCATTGCTTTTGGAGCTCTTGGCTGGCCTGAAGGTTTTTACTGGCCTTTTTCATGTACACAGCCATTCTTGATCTTAGGCCAAGTACATAGTCCACTATGTCTTGCTTAGGAGCTTTTAAAGGTTGTTCCTAACCCTCCTTTACAAGTGTTAGAGGACCTCTCACAGGGTGACCAAAAAGACGTTCAAAGGGGCTGAAGCCCACTCCTTTCTTGGGTACCTCCCTGTAAGCAAAAAGGAGGCATGGTAGAAGGATATCCCATCTCCTGCGGAGTTTTTCAGGGAGTCCCATAATCATGCCTTTGAGAGTTTTGTTAAATCTCCCCACCAGTCCATTTGTTTGTGGATGATAGGGTGTGGTGAACTTCTAAGTTACCCCACACTCCTTCCACATGGCCTTTAAGCAGACATGAAATTGCTTCCCCTGTCTGATACCACATCTTTTGGGAAGCCCACCCTGGAAAATATTCCCAGGAGGGCCTTTGCCACTGCAGGAGCTGTAATGGTCCTTAGAGGAATTGCTTGAGGATATCTGGTGGCATGGTCCACTACCACCAAGATAAACCTATTGCCTGAAGCAGTAGGAGGGTCAAGGGGGCCAACTATGTCAACCCCTACCCTTTCAAAGGGAACCCCAACCACAGGCAGTGGAATAAGGGGTGTCTTTGGTGTGCCACCTGTCTTGCCACTGGCTTGACAGGTTTCACAGGACTTACAAAAATCTTTTGTGTCCTCAGAGATTCTAGGCCAATGAAACAAGGGAACAAGCCTGACCCAAGTTTTCATTTGTGTGAGAAAGTAGCCTCTTTCTAGCCTTGTTACCCCCACTTTTGGCCTGTTTGTGAGTGTATGTCAGGGTGTTTTCACTGTCTCACTGGGATCCTGCTAGCCAGGGCCCAGTGCTCATAGTGAAAACCCTACGTTCTCAGTATGTTTGTTATGTGTCACTGGGACCCCGTTAGTCAGGACCCCAGTGCTCATAAGTTTGTGGCCTATATGTATGTGTTATCTGTGTAGTGACTAACTGTCTCACTGAGGCTCTGCTATCCAGAACCTCAGTGGTTATGCTCTCTCATTTCTTTCAAATTGTCACTAACAGGCTAGTGACCAATTTTACCAATTTACATTGGCTTACTGGAACACCTTTATAATTCCCTAGTATATGGTACTGAGGTACCCAGGGTATTGGGGTTCCAGGAGATCCCTATGGGCTGCAGCATTTCTTTTGCCACCCATAGGGAGCAGTGACAATTCTTACACAGGCCTGCCACTGCAGCCTGAGTGAAATAACGTCCACGTTATTTCACAGCCATTTACCACTGCACTTAAGTAACTTATAAGTCACCTATATGTCTAACCTTTACCTGGTAAAGGTTAGGTGCAAAGTTACTTAGTGTGAGGGCACCCTGGCACTAGCCAAGGTGCCCCCACATTGTTCAGGGCCAATTCCCCGGACTTTGTGAGTGCAGGGACACCAGTACACGCGTGCACTACATTTAGGTCACTACCTATATGTAGCTTCACAATGGTAACTCCGAATATGGCCATGTAACATGTCTATGATCATGGAATTGCCCCCTCTATGCCATCCTGGCATAGTTGGCACAATCCCATGATCCCAGTGGTCTGTAGCACAGACCCTGGTACTGCCAAACTGCCTTTCCTGGGGTTTCACTGCAGCTGCTGCTGCTGCCAACCCCTCAGACAGGTTTCTGCCCTCCTGGGGTCCAGCCAGGCCTGGCCCAGGATTGCAGAACAAAGGACTTCCTCTGAGAGAGGGTGTTACTGTAGGAAAGTACCATCTTGCCTGGCATGTTACCCCCACTTTTCACTGTATATAGGTTGTTTTAGTTGTATGTGTCACTGGGACCCTGTTCACCAGGGCCCCAGTGCTCATAAGTGTGCCTGAATGTGTTACCTGTGTTATGACTAACTGTCTCACTGAGGCTCTGCTAATCAGAACCTCAGTGGTTATGCTCTCTCATTTCTTTCAAATTGTCACTAACAGGCTAGTGACCAATTTTACCAATTTACATTGGCTTACTGGAACACCCTTATAATTCCCTAGTATATGGTACTGAGGTACCCAGGGTATTGGGGTTCCAGGAGATCCCTATGGGCTGCAGTATTTCTTTTGCCACCCATAGGGAGCTCTGACAATTCTTACACAGGCCTGCCACTGCAGCCTGAGTGAAATAACGTCCACGTTATTTCACAGCCATTTTACACTGCACTTAAGTAACTTATAAGTCACCTATATGTCTAACCTTTACCTAGTAAAGGTTGGGTGCTAAGTTACTTAGTGTGAGGGCACCCTGGCACTAGCCAAGGTGCCCCCACTTTGTTCAGGGCCAATTCCCCGGACTTTGTGAGTGCAGGGACACCATTACACGCGTGCACTACATATAGGTCACTACCTATATGTAGCTTCACAATGGTAACTCCGAATATGGCCATGTAATATGTCTATGATCATGGAATTGCACCCTCTATGCCATCCTGGCATAGTTGGCACAATCCTATGATCCCAGTGGTCTGTAGCACAGACCCTGGTACTGCCAAACTGCCTTTCCCGGGGTTTCACTGCAGCTGCTGCCAACCCCTCAGACAGGCATCTGCCCTCCTGGGATCCAGCCAGGCCTGGCCCAGGATGGCAGAACAAAGGACTTCCTCTGAGAGAGGGTGTTACACCCTCTCCCTTTGGAAAATGGTATGAAGGCAGGGGAGGAGTAGCCTCCCCCAGCCTCTGGAAATGCTTTCATGGGCACACATGGTGCCCATTTCTGCATAAGCCAGTCTACACCGGTTCAGGGACCCCTTAGCCCTGCTCTGGCGCGAAACTGGACAAAGGGAAGGGGAGTGACCACTCCCCTGACCTGTACCTCCCCTGGGAGGTGCCCAGAGCTCCTCCAGTGTGCTCCAGACCTCTGCCATCTTGGAAACAGAGGTGCTGCTGGCACACTGGACTGCTCTGAGTGGCCAGTGCCATCAGGTGACATCAGAGACTCCTTCTGATCGGCTTCTTCAGGTATTGCTAGCCTATCCTCTCTCCTAGGTAGCCAAACCCTCTTTTCTGGCTATTTAGGGTCTCTGTCTCTTGGGATTCCTTAGATAACGAATGCGAGAGCTCATCCGAGTTCCTCTGCATCTCTCTCTTCACCTTCTGCCAAGGAATCGACTGCTGACCGCGCTGGAAGCCTGCAAACCTGCAACATAGTAGCAAAGACGACTACTGCAACTCTGTAACGCTGATCCTGCCGCCTTCTCGACTGTTTTCCTGGTGGTGCATGCTGTGGGGGTAGCCTGCCTCCTCTCTGCACTAGAAGCTCCGAAGAAATCTCCCGTGGGTCGACGGAATCTTCCCCCTGCAACCGCAGGCACCAAAAAGCTGCATTACCGGTCCCTTGGGTCCCCTCTCAGCATGACGAGCGATGTCCCTCGAATCCAGCAACTCTGTCCAAGTGACCCCCACAGTCCAGTGACTCTTCAGTCCAAGTTTGGGGGATGTAAGTCCTTGCCTCACCTCGCTAGACTGCATTGCTGGGAACAGCGACTTTTGCAGCTACTCCGGCCCCTGTGCACTTCCGGCGGAAATCCTTTGTGCACAGCCAAGCCTGGGTGCACGGCACTCTAACCTGCATTGCACGACTTTCTAAGTTGGTCTCCGGCGACGTGGGACTCCTTTGTGCGACTTCGGGTGAGCACCGTTTCACGCATCCTCGTAGTGCCTGTTTCTGGCACTTCTCCGGGTGCTATCTGCTGCTGAGAGGGCTCCTTGTCTTGCTCGACGTCCCCTCTCTCTCCTGGTCCAATTTGCGACCTCCTGGTCCCTCCTGGGCCACAGCAGCGTCCAAAAACGCTAACCGCACGATTTGCAGCTAGCAAGGCTTGTTGGCGTTCTTTCGGCGGGAAAATACTTCTGCACGACTCTCCACGGCGAGAGGGATCCGTCCACCAAAGGGGAAGTCTCTAGCCCTTTTCGTTCCTGCAGAAACCTCAGCTTCTTCTGTCCAGTAGAAGCTTCTTTGCACCCACAGCTGGCATTTCCTGGGCATATGCCCATCTCCGACTTGCTTGTGACTTTTGGACTTTGTCCCCTTGTTCCACAGGTACCCTAGATTGGAAATCCATCATTGTTGCATTGTTGGTTTGTGTCTTTCCTGCATTATTCCTCTATCACGACTTCTATGTCCTTGGGGGAACTTTAGTGCACTTTGCACTCACTTTTCAGGGTCTTGGGGAGGGTTATTTTTCTAACTCTCACTATTTTCTAATAGTCCCAGCAACCCTCTACAAGGTCACATAGGTTTGGGGTCCATTCGTGGTTCGCATTCCACTTTTGGAGTATATGGTTTGTGTTGCCCCTATCCCTATGTGTCCCCATTGCATCCTATTGTAACTATACATTGTTTGCACTGTTTTCTAAGACTATACTGCATATTTTTGGTATTGTGTACATACAACTTGTGTATATTTGCTATCCTCACTCTGAGGGTACACTCTGAGATACTTTGGCATATTGTCATAAAAATAAAGTACCTTTATTTTTAGTATAACTGTGTATAGTGTTTTCTTATGATATTGTGCAAGTGACACTTGTGGTACTGTAGTAGCTTCACACATCTCCTAGTTCAGCCTAAGCTGCTCTGCTAAGCTACCATTATCTATCAGCCTATGCTGCTAGACACCCTATACACTAATAAGGGATAACTAGGCCTGGTGCAAGGTGCAAGTACCCCTTGGTACTCACTACAAGCCAGTCCAGCCTCCTACATTGGTTGTGCAGCGGTGGGATAAGTGCTTTGAGACTACTTACCACTCTTGTCATTGTACTTTTCATAAGAGAAAAATATACAAAACAAGTTCAGTGTGTGTACACATAGCAAAAAAGTTTTGCATTTCCTCTTTTCACTCTTTTCTAAAGTGCTGAAAAGTACTTCTAAACTTTCAAAAAGTTCTTAAAAGTTTAAAAAGTTTTTTTTCTGTCTTTCTAAAAAGTTCTGAAAACTTTTTTCTCTTTTTCTATCACTTTAACTCTCTCTAAAAATGTCTGGCACAGGCCAAAATGTTGACCTGTCTAAGATTGCATATGATCACCTTACCTGGAAAGGAGCAAGGAGTCTCTGCATAGAGAGAGGTTTGAGTGTAGGGAAGAATCCTTCCTTGGAACTGTTACTTAACATGCTTAGAGAACAAGATAAGGCTAAAAGTGCCCCATCTGTTGAAAAAGTAGCTAATGGTTCTCAATCTGATCCAGGGACTCCCCCAGGAAAAGGTTCAGGAAAGAAACTTCTAAGCCTGCCCATTACAAGACAGTCTAGCATAGTTGGTACTGAGGTGGAGTCACATCATACAGATGATGTGCTCTCACATTACACTGTCAGCCAAGCTGTTAGGGGGCCCTCTGTAAGGGACAGGTCTCCTTCTGTTCATTCCCATCATACCTCTGTATCTAGAAATGTCCTTCCCACCAGCCCTGATGACAGATTGTTAGAAAGGGAACTCAATAAGTTGAGGGTGGAACAAACCAGACTGAAGCTTAAAAAGCAACAGCTGGATTTGGATTGACAGTCTTTAGAAATAGAGAAGGAAAGACAGAAGTTGGGTTTAGAAACCCATGGTGGCAGCAGCAGTATTCCCCATAGTCATCCTGTAAAGGAGCATGATTCCAGGAATCTGCATAAGACAGTTCCCCCTTATAAGGAGGGGGATGACATTAACAAGTGGTTTGCTGCACTTGAGAGGGCCTGTGTTGTACAGGATGTCCCTCAAAGGCAGTGGGCTGCTATCCTATGGCTATCATTTAGTGGAAAAGGTAGGGATAGGCTCCTTACTGTGAAAGAAAGTGATGCCAATAATTTTACAGTACTTAAGAATGCACTCCTGGATGGTTATGGCTTAACCACTGAACAATACAGGATAAAGTTCAGAGAGACCAAAAAGGAGTCTTCACAAGAATGGGTTGATTTCATTGACCATTCAGTGAAGGCCTTGGAGGGGTGGTTAAATGGCAGTAAAGTGACTGACTTTGAAAGCCTGTATAACGTGATCCTGAGAGAGCATATTCTTAATAATTGTGTGTCTGATTTGTTGCACCAGTACTTGGTGGACTCTGATCTGACCTCTCCCCAAGAATTGGGAAAGAAGGCAGACAAATGGGTCAGAACAAGGGTGAACAGAAACGTTCATACAGGGGGTGACAAAGATGGCAACAAAAAGAAGGATGGTAAGTCTTCTGACAAGGGTGGGGACAAATCTAAAAATGAGTCTTCATCAGGCCCACAAAAACACTCTGGTGGGGGTGGTGGGTCCAAAACCTCCTTTAATCAAAACAAAGAAAAGAAACCATGGTGCTATTTATGTAAAGTAAAAGGCCATTGGACAACAGATCTCAGTTGTCCAAAGAAAAGCACCAAGCCTTCTACCACTACAACCCCTACTGCTACCCCTAGTGTCCCTACTAATAGCCAATCCAAGGGAGTAGCTGGGCTCACTATTGGTAACTTAGTTGGGGTTGGCCTTGTTAGGGAGGCCACAGAGGCTGTGTTAGTCTCTGAGGGGGCTATTGATTTAGCCACCTTAGTTGCTTGTCCCCTTAATATGGATAAGTACAAGCAGCTACCCCTAATAAATGGTGTTGAGGTTCAGGCCTACAGGGACACTGGTGCCAGTGTGACTATGGTCATAGAGAAACTTGCCCACCCTGAACAACACCTACTTGGTCACCAGTACCAAGTAACCGATGCTCACAACAACACACTTAGCCACCCCATGGCTGTTGTTAATCTCAACTGGGGGGGGGGGGGTTACTGGTCCAAAGAAAGTTGTGGTAGCCACAGATTTACCTGTAGACTGTCTACTAGGAAATGATTTGGAGACATCAGCTTGGTCAGATGTGGAGTTGGAGGCCCATGCAGCAATGCTGGGCATCCCAGGGCATATTTTTGCTTTAACCAGGGCTCAGGCCAAAAAGCAAAAAGGGCAGGGAAGCTTGGATCCTGGAACAATGGACCAAGTGCTCCCTAAAGCTAGGGCTAGTAGAAGCAAACCACTTCCTACTATCCCTCCCTCTACAGTGGATTCAACTTCTGAGGAAGAAGAATTCCCTCCATGTGCAGAACCTACACCAGAGGAGCTTGAAGCAGATACTGCTGAGCTTTTGGGTGAAGGGGGGTCTGCCAGGGAGGAGCTGAGTGTGGCACAGCAAACCTGTCCCACATTAGAGGGTCTAAGACAGCAATCTGTCAAACAGGCTAATGGGGATGTCAGTGACTCTCACAGAGTTTACTGGGAGGACAACCTCTTGTACACTGAGGCAAGGGATCCTAAACCTGGAGCTGCCAGGAGATTAGTGATTCCTCAGGAGTACAGAACGTTCCTCCTAAGTCTTGCACACAACATTCCCCTAGCTGGGCATCTGGGACAAATGAAAACTTGGGACAGGCTTGTTCCCTTGTTTCATTGGCCTAGGATGTCTGAGGACACAAAAGATTTTTGTAAGTCCTGTGAAACCTGTCAAGCCAGTGGCAAGACAGGTGGCACCCCAAAGGCACCCCTTATTCCACTGCCTGTGTTTGGGGTTCCCTTTGAAAGGGTAGGGGTTGACATAGTTGGCCCCCTTGACCCTCCTACTGCTTCAGGCAATAGATTTATCTTGGTGGTAGTGGACCATGCCACAAGATATCCTGAAGCTATTCCTTTAAGGACCACTACAGCTCCTGCAGTGGCAAAGGCCCTCCTGGGAATATTTTCCAGGGTGGGCTTCCCAAAGGAAGTAGTATCAGACAGGGGAAGCAATTTCATGTCTGCATACTTAAAGGCCATGTGGAAGGAGTGTGGTGTGACTTATAAGTTCACTACACCCTATCATCCATAAACAAATGGACTGGTGGAGAGATTTAACAAAACTCTCAAAGGCATGATTATGGGTCTCCCTGAAAAACTCCGCAGGAGATGGGATATCCTGTTACCATGCCTCCTTTTTGCCTACAGGGAGGTACCCCAGAAGGGAGTGGGCTTCAGCCCCTTTGAACTCCTTTTTGGACACCCTGTTAGGGGTCCACTCACACTTGTAAAGGAGGGTTGGGATCAACCTTTAAAAGCTCCTAAGCAAGATATTGTGGACTATGTACTTGGCCTCAGATCAAGGATGGCTGAGTACATGAAAAAGGCCAGTAAAAACCTTCAGGCCAGGCAAGAGCTCCAGAAGCAATGGCATGATCAGAAGGCTGTTTTGGTTCAGTACCAACCAGGGCAGAAAGTGTGGGTCTTGGAGCCTGTGGCCCCAAGAGCACTCCAAGAAAAATGGAGTGGACCCCACACAATTGTTGAGAAAAAGGGGGAAGTCACCTATTTAGTTGACTTAGGCACTGCAAGGAGTCCCCTTAGGGTACTCCATGTAAACCGCCTGAAACCCTACTATGACAGGGCTGATCTCACCCTGCTCATGGCAACTGATGAGGGACAGGAAGAAGACAGTGTGAGAAGGTAGCCTCTTTCTAGCCTTGTTACCCCCACTTTTGGCCTGTTTGTGAGTGTATGTCAGGATGTTTGTCACTGTTTTCACTGTCTCACTGGGATCCTGATGGCTAGGCCTCAGTGCTCATAGTGAAAACACTATGTTTTCAGTATGGTTGTTATGTGTCACTGGGATCCTGCTAGTCAGGACACCAGTGCTCATAGGTTTGTGGCCTATATGTATGTGTCACTGGGACCCTGTCACACAGGGCCCCAGTGCTCATAGGTGTGCATGTATATGTTCCCTGTGTGGTGCCTAACTGTCTCACTGAGGCTCTGCTAACCAGAACCTCAGTGGTTATGCTCTCTCATTACTTTCAAATTGTCACTAACAGGCTAGTGACCATTTTTACCAATTTACATTGGCTTACTGGAACACCCTTATAATTCCCTAGTATATGGTACTGAGGTACCCAGGGTATTGGGGTTCCAGGAGATCCCTATGGGCTGCAGCATTTCTTTTGCCACCCATAGGGAGCTCTGACAATTCTTACACAGGCCTGCCACTGCAGCCTGAGTGAAATAACGTCCACGTTATTTCACAGCCATTTTACACTGCACTTAAGTAACTTATAAGTCACCTATATGTCTAACCTTTACCTGGTAAAGGTTAGGTGCAAAGTTACTTAGTGTGAGGGCACCCTGGCACTAGCCAAGGTGCCCCCACATTGTTCAGAGCCAATTCACTGAACTTTGTGAGTGCGGGGACACCATTACACGCGTGCACTACATATAGGTCACTACCTATATGTAGCTTCACCATGGTAACTCCGAATATGGCCATGTAACATGTCTATGATCATGGAATTGCCCCCTCTATGCCATCCTGGCATTGTTGGTACAATTCCATGATCCCAGTGGTCTGTAGCACAGACCCTGGTACTGCCAGACTGCCCTTCCTGGGGTTTCTCTGCAGCTGCTGCTGCTGCCAACCCCTCAGACAGGCAGCTGCCCTCCTGGGGTCCAGCCAGGCCTGGCCCAGGATGGCAGAACAAAGAACTTCCTCTGAGAGAGGGTGTGACACCCTCTCCCTTTGGAAAATGGTGTGAAGGCAGGGGAGGAGTAGCCTCCCCCAGCCTCTGGAAATGCTTTGTTGGGCACAGATGTGCCCAATTCTGCATAAGCCAGTCTACACCGGTTCAGGGACCCCTTAGCCCCTGCTCTGGCGCGAAACTGGACAAAGGAAAGGGGAGTGACCACTCCCCTGACCTGCACCTCCCCTGGGAGGTGTCCAGAGCTCCTCCAGTGTGCTCCAGACCTCTGCCATCTTGGAAACAGAGGTGCTGCTGGCACACTGGACTGCTCTGAGTGGCCAGTTGTGAGAAGGTAGCCTCTTTCTAGCCTTGTTACCCCCACTTTTGGCCTGTTTGTGAGTGTATGTCAGGGTGTTTGTCACTGTTTTCACTGTCTCACTGGGATCCTGATAGCCAGGCCTCAGTGCTCATAGTGAAAACACCATGTTTTCAGTATGGTTGTTATGTGTCACTGGGATCCTGCTAGTCAGGACCCCAGTGCTCATAGGTTTGTGGCCTATATGTATGTGTCACTGGGACCCTGTCACACAGGGCCCCAGTGCTCATAGGTGTGCATGTATATGTTCCCTGTGTGGTGCCTAACTGTCTCACTGAGGCTCTGCTAACCAGAACCTCAGTGGTTATGCTCTCTCATTACTTTCAAATTGTCACTGACAGGCTAGTGACCATTTTTACCAATTTACATTGGCTTACTGGAACACCCTTATAATTCCCTAGTATATGCTACTGAGGTACCCAGGGTATTGGGGTTCCAGGAGATCCCTATGGGCTGCAGCATTTCTTTTGCCACCCATAGGGAGCTCTGACAATTCTTACACAGGCCTGCCACTGCAGCCTGAGTGAAACAACGTCCACGTTATTTCACAGCCATTTTACACTGCACTTAAGTAACTTATAAGTCACCTATATGTCTAACCTTTACCTGGTAAAGGTTAGGTGCAAAGTTACTTAGTGTGAGGGCACCCTGGCACTAGCCAAGGTGCCCCCACATTGTTCAGAGCCAATTCACTGAACTTTGTGAGTGCGGGGACACCATTACACGCGTGCACTACATATAGGTCACTACCTATATGTAGCTTCATCATGGTAACTCCGAATATGGCCATGTAACATGTCTATGATCATGGAATTGCCCCCTCTATGCCATCCTGGCATTGTTGGTACAATTCCATGATCCCAGTGGTCTGTAGCACAGACCCTGGTACTGCCAGACTGCCCTTCCTGGGGTTTCTCTGCAGCTGCTGCTGCTGCCAACCCCTCAGACAGGCAGCTGCCCTCCTGGGGTCCAGCCAGGCCTGGCCCAGGATGGCAGAACAAAGAACTTCCTCTGAGAGAGGGTGTGACACCCTCTCCCTTTGGAAAATGGTGTGAAGGCAGGGGAGGAGTAGCCTCCCCCAGCCTCTGGAAATGCTTTGTTGGGCACAGATGTGCCCAATTCTGCATAAGCCAGTCTACACCGGTTCAGGGACCCCTTAGCCCCTGCTCTGGCGCGAAACTGGACAAAGGAAAGGGGAGTGACCACTCCCCTGACCTGCACCTCCCCTGGGAGGTGTCCAGAGCTCCTCCAGTGTGCTCCAGACCTCTGCCATCTTGGAAACAGAGGTGCTGCTGGCACACTGGACTGCTCTGAGTGGCCAGTGCCACCAGGTGACGTCAGAGACTCCTTGTGATAGGCTCCTTCAGGTGTTAGTAGCCTTTCCTCTCTCCTAGGTAGCCAAACCCTCTTTTCTGGCTATTTAGGGTCTCTGTCTCTGGGGAAACTTTAGATAACGAATGCATGAGCTCAGCCGAGTTCCTCTGCATCTCCCTCTTCACCTTCTGATAAGGAATCGACCGCTGACCGCGCTGGAAGCCTGCAAACCTGCAACATAGTAGCAAAGACGACTACTGCAACTCTGTAACGCTGATCCTGCCGCCTTCTCGACTGTTTTCCTGCTTGTGCATGCTGTGGGGGTAGTCTGCCTCCTCTCTGCACCAGAAGCTCCGAAGAAATCTCCCGTGGGTCGACGGAATCTTCCCCCTGCAACCGCAGGCACCAAAAAGCTGCATTACCGGTCCCTTGGGTCTCCTCTCAGCACGACGAGCGAGGTCCCTCGAATCCAGCGACGCTGTCCAAGTGACCCCCACAGTCCAGTGACTCTTCAGCCCAAGTTTGGTGGAGGTAAGTCCTTGCCTCACCTCGCTGGGCTGCATTGCTGGGAACCGCGACTTTGCAAGCTTCTCCGGCCCCTGTGCACTTCCGGCGGAAATCCTGTGTGCACAGCCAAGCCTGGGTCCACGGCACTCTAACCTGCATTGCACGACTTTCTAAGTTGGTCTCCGGCGACGTGGGACTCCTTTGTGCAACTTCGGCGAGCACCGTTTCACGCATCCTCGTAGTGCCGGTTTCTGGCACTTCTCCGGGTGCTACCTGCTTCAGTGAGGGCTCTTTGTCTTGCTCGACGTCCCCTCTCTCTGCAGGTCCAATTTGCGACCTCCTGGTCCCTCCTGGGCCCCAGCGGCGTCCAAAAACGCCAAACGCACGATTTGCGTGTAGCAAGGCTTGTTGGCGTCCATCCGGCGGGAAAACACTTCTGCACGACTCTCCAAGGCGTGGGGGATCCATCCTCCAAAGGGGAAGTCTCTAGCCCTTGTCGTTCCTGCAGTATTCACAGTTCTTCAGCCTAGTAAGAGCTTCTTTGCACCAACCGCTGGCATTTCTTGGGCATCTGCCCATCTCCGAGCTGCTTGTGACTTTTGGACTTGGTCCCCTTGTTCCACAGGTACCTTCAGACAGGAATCCATCGTTGTTGCACTGCTGATTTGTGTTTTCCTTGCATTCTCCCTCTAACACGACTATTTTGTCCTTAGGGGAACTTTGGTGCACTTTGCACTCACTTTTCAGGGTCTTGGGGAGGGTTATTTTTCTAACTCTCACTATTTTCTAATAGTCCCAGCGACCCTCTACAAGGTCACATAGGTTTGGGGTCCATTCGTGGTTCACATTCCACTTTTGAAGTATATGGTTTGTGTTGCCCCTATCCCTATGTTTCCCCATTGCATCCTATTGTAACTATACATTGTTTGCACTGTTTTCTAAGACTATACTGCATATTTTTGCTATTGTGTATATATATTTTGTGTATATTTCCTATCCTCTCACTGAGGGTACACTCTAAGATACTTTGGCATATTGTCATAAAAATAAAGTACCTTTATTTTTAGTATAACTGTGTATTGTGTTTTCTTATGATATTGTGCATATGACACTAAGTGGTACTGTAGTAGCTTCACACGTCTCCTAGTTCAGCCTAAGCTGCTCTGCTAAGCTACCATTATCTATCAGCCTAAGCTGCTAGACACCCTATACACTAATAAGGGATAACTGGGCCTGGTGCAAGGTGCAAGTACCCCTTGGTACTCACTACAAGCCAGTCCAGCCTCCTACATTGGTTGTGCAGCGGTGGGATAAGTGCTTTGAGACTACTTACCACTCTTGTCATTGTACTTTTCATAAGAGAAAAATATACAAAACAAGGTCAGTGTATATACACATAGCCAAAAAGTTTTGCATTTCCTCTTTTCACTCTTTTCTAAGTGCTGAAAAGTACTTCTAAACTTTCAAAAAGTTCTTAAAAGTTTAAAAAGTTTTTTCTGTCTTTCCAAAAAGTTCTGAAAACTTTTTTCTCTTTTGCTATCACTTTAACTCTCTCTAAAAAATGTCTGGCACAGGCCAAAAAGTTGAACTGTCCAAACTTGCATATGATCACCTTAGCTGGAAAGGAGCAAGGAGTCTCTGCATAGAGAGAGGTTTGAGTGTAGGGAAGAATCCTTCCTTAGAACTGTTAATTAATATGCTTAGAGTACAGGATAAGGCCATAAGTGCCCAATCTGTAGAAAAAGTAGCTAATGGTTCTCAATCTGATCCAGGGACTCCCCCAGGAAAAGGTTCAGGAAAGAAACTTCTCAGCCTGCCCATTACTAGACAGTCTAGCATAGTTGGTACAGAGGTTGAATCACATCATACTGATGATGTGCTCTCACATTATGCTGGTAGCCAAGCTGTTAGGGTGCCCCTTGTAAGGGACAGGTCTCCTTCTGTTCATTCCCATCATACCTCTGTATCTAGAAATGTCCCTCCCACCCACCCTGATGACAGATTGTTAGAAAGGGAGCTCAATAGATTGAGAGTGGAGCAAACCAGACTGAAGCTCAAGAAGCAACAGCTGGATTTGGATAGACAGTCTTTAGAAATAGAGAGGGAAAGACAGAAGATGGGTTTAGATACCCATGGTGGCAGCAGCAGTATTCCCCATAGTCATCCTGCAAAAGAGCATGATTCCAGGAATCTGCATAAGATAGTTCCCCCTTACAAGGAGGGGGATGACATTAACAAGTGGTTTGCTGCACTTGAGAGGGCCTGTGCTGTACAGGATGTCCCTCAAAAGCAGTGGGCTGCTATCCTATGGCTATCATTTAGTGGAAAGGGTAGGGATAGACTCCTTACTGTGAAAGAAAGTGATGCCAATAATTTTACAGTTCTTAAGAATGCACTCCTGGATGGTTATGGCTTAACCACTGAACAGTACAGGATAAAGTTCAGAGATACCAAAAAGGAGTCTTCACAAGACTGGGTTGATTTCATTGACCAGGCAGTGAAGGCCTTGGAGGGGTGGTTACATGGCAGTAAAGTTACTGATTATGACAGCCTGTATAACACAATCCTGAGAGAGCATATACTTAATAATTGTGTGTCTGATTTGTTGCACCAGTACCTGGTAGACTCTGATCTGACCTCTCCCCAAGAATTGGGAAAGAAGGCAGACAAATGGGTCAGAACAAGGGTGAACAGAAAAGTTCATACAGGGGGTGACAAAGATGGCAATAAGAAGAAAGATGGTGAAAAATCTCAAGATAAGCATGGGGATAAGGGTAAAACCAAAGATCCCACTTCAAATCTTAAACACTCTTCAGAGGGTGGGGATAAAACAAATTCTTCCTCTTCTTCCCAACCTGCACACATTAAAAAGCCTTGGTGCTTTGTGTGTAAAAACAGAGGCCATAGGCCAGGGGATAAGTCCTGTCCAGGTAAACCCCCTGAGCCTACCACCACTAATACATCAAGCTCTAGTGCCCCTAGCAGTAGTGGTACTAGTGGTGGGACTGCTGGCAACAGTCAAGCAAAGGGTGTAGTTGGGTTCACTTATGGGTCCATAGTGGAAACTGATGTAATCAGTCCCAAGACAGTTTCTGTCACACCTAGTGGCATTGGCCTTGCCACACTGGCTGCTTGCCCCCTTACAATGGATAAGTACAGGCAGACAGTTTCAATAAATGGTGTTGAGGCCTTGGCCTACAGGGACACAGGTGCCAGTTTCACTTTGGTGACTGAAAACCTAGTGCCTCCTGAACAACACATCATTGGACAACAGTATAAGATTATTGATGTCCATAACTCCACTAAGTTTCTTCCCTTAGCTATAATTCAGTTTAGTTGGGGTGGAGTTACTGGCCCTAAGCAGGTGGTGGTATCACCTAGCTTACCTGTAGACTGTCTCTTAGGTAATGACCTAGAGGCCTCAGGTTGGGCTGATGTAGAGTTTTATGCCCATGCAGCCATGCTGGGTATCCCTGAGGAATTGTTCCCTCTCATTTCAAGTGAAATGAAAAAGCAAAGGAGAGAAGGCCTGAAAACTCAGGATCCCTCTCCATCAACAGGTAAAAAGGGTATCACAGTATCCCCTAACCACCCTACCATTCAGGATACTATTCCTGTGGTGGGAGAAACCTCTCCTGGGGTGGCACCTGTTCCAAGGGAATCATCAGCTGGCAAAGCTGGACTCCCTGAGGTGGAAGTACCTCTCTGTGGGATAACTAACATTGGTGAGAAAAACAGCACCATTTTAGTTAACATGGAGCATCCCTCCAACCCTCCCAGAGAAACTTTAGTGCAGAAACCCTGCACTACCTCACAACACTTAGGACAGCATCCCTGCCCTAGTGTGGAGCTCATAGGACAGCATTCCTGCCCTGCTCCAACTCAAGAGAAACAGCATCCCTGTTCTCTCCTCCAGCCAGATGGACAAAGTTTTTGCCCAGCTATGGCTTTTCTGAGACAGCATCCCTGTCTGACATTTCCATCACTACAAATAGGTTCAGTGGACAATTCCCACTGCTCTAAACTAAAACTTACTGATAGAAACTCTGAAAATACATCTTCACATTGTTGCTTAGCTAAAAAACTTCAAACAGGGTGGTTTACATCCACACAGGGAAGTAACCATATAGTGGATGATAAAGGGAGTAACCAGTCTATTGCAGAGCTACTCTCTACTTATCACCACTTAGACAATAAAGTCTCAACTGGCCAAGGTTAGCCTTATTGTCCTTCGTTTGGGGGGGGGTTGTGTGAGAAGGTAGCCTCTTTCTAGCCTTGTTACCCCCACTTTTGGCCTGTTTGTGAGTGTATGTCAGGGTGTTTGTCACTGTTTTCACTGTCTCACTGGGATCCTGATAGCCAGGCCTCAGTGCTCATAGTGAAAACACCATGTTTTCAGTATGGTTGTTATGTGTCACTGGGATCCTGCTAGTCAGGACCCCAGTGCTCATAGGTTTGTGGCCTATATGTATGTGTCACTGGGACCCTGTCACACAGGGCCCCAGTGCTCATAGGTGTGCATGTATATGTTCCCTGTGTGGTGCCTAACTGTCTCACTGAGGCTCTGCTAACCAGAACCTCAGTGGTTATGCTCTCTCATTACTTTCAAATTGTCACTGACAGGCTAGTGACCATTTTTACCAATTTACATTGGCTTACTGGAACACCCTTATAATTCCCTAGTATATGCTACTGAGGTACCCAGGGTATTGGGGTTCCAGGAGATCCCTATGGGCTGCAGCATTTCTTTTGCCACCCATAGGGAGCTCTGACAATTCTTACACAGGCCTGCCACTGCAGCCTGAGTGAAACAACATCCACGTTATTTCACAGCCATTTTACACTGCACTTAAGTAACTTATAAGTCACCTATATGTCTAACCTTTACCTGGTAAAGGTTAGGTGCAAAGTTACTTAGTGTGAGGGCACCCTGGCACTAGCCAAGGTGCCCCCACATTGTTCAGAGCCAATTCACTGAACTTTGTGAGTGCGGGGACACCATTACACGCGTGCACTACATATAGGTCACTACCTATATGTAGCTTCACCATGGTAACTCCGAATATGGCCATGTAACATGTCTATGATCATGGAATTGCCCCCTCTATGCCATCCTGGCATTGTTGGTACAATTCCATGATCCCAGTGGTCTGTAGCACAGACCCTGGTACTGCCAGACTGCCCTTCCTGGGGTTTCTCTGCAGCTGCTGCTGCTGCCAACCCCTCAGACAGGCAGCTGCCCTCCTGGGGTCCAGCCAGGCCTGGCCCAGGATGGCAGAACAAAGAACTTCCTCTGAGAGAGGGTGTGACACCCTCTCCCTTTGGAAAATGGTGTGAAGGCAGGGGAGGAGTAGCCTCCCCCAGCCTCTGGAAATGCTTTGTTGGGCACAGATGTGCCCAATTCTGCATAAGCCAGTCTACACCGGTTCAGGGACCCCTTAGCCCCTGCTCTGGCGCGAAACTGGACAAAGGAAAGGGGAGTGACCACTCCCCTGACCTGCACCTCCCCTGGGAGGTGTCCAGAGCTCCTCCAGTGTGCTCCAGACCTCTGCCATCTTGGAAACAGAGGTGCTGCTGGCACACTGGACTGCTCTGAGTGGCCAGTGCCACCAGGTGACGTCAGAGACTCCTTGTGATAGGCTCCTTCAGGTGTTAGTAGCCTTTCCTCTCTCCTAGGTAGCCAAACCCTCTTTTCTGGCTATTTAGGGTCTCTGTCTCTGGGGAAACTTTAGATAACGAATGCATGAGCTCAGCCGAGTTCCTCTGCATCTCCCTCTTCACCTTCTGATAAGGAATCGACCGCTGACCGCGCTGGAAGCCTGCAAACCTGCAACATAGTAGCAAAGACGACTACTGCAACTCTGTAACGCTGATCCTGCCGCCTTCTCGACTGTTTTCCTGCTTGTGCATGCTGTGGGGGTAGTCTGCCTCCTCTCTGCACCAGAAGCTCCGAAGAAATCTCCCGTGGGTCGACGGAATCTTCCCCCTGCAACCGCAGGCACCAAAAAGCTGCATTACCGGTCCCTTGGGTCTCCTCTCAGCACGACGAGCGAGGTCCCTCGAATCCAGCGACGCTGTCCAAGTGACCCCCACAGTCCAGTGACTCTTCAGCCCAAGTTTGGTGGAGGTAAGTCCTTGCCTCACCTCGCTGGGCTGCATTGCTGGGAACCGCGACTTTGCAAGCTTCTCCGGCCCCTGTGCACTTCCGGCGGAAATCCTGTGTGCACAGCCAAGCCTGGGTCCACGGCACTCTAACCTGCATTGCACGACTTTCTAAGTTGGTCTCCGGCGACGTGGGACTCCTTTGTGCAACTTCGGCGAGCACCGTTTCACGCATCCTCGTAGTGCCGGTTTCTGGCACTTCTCCGGGTGCTACCTGCTTCAGTGAGGGCTCTTTGTCTTGCTCGACGTCCCCTCTCTCTGCAGGTCCAATTTGCGACCTCCTGGTCCCTCCTGGGCCCCAGCGGCGTCCAAAAACGCCAAACGCACGATTTGCGTGTAGCAAGGCTTGTTGGCGTCCATCCGGCGGGAAAACACTTCTGCACGACTCTCCAAGGCGTGGGGGATCTATCCTCCAAAGGGGAAGTCTCTAGCCCTTGTCGTTCCTGCAGTATTCACAGTTCTTCAGCCTAGTAAGAGCTTCTTTGCACCAACCGCTGGCATTTCTTGGGCATCTGCCCATCTCCGAGCTGCTTGTGACTTTTGGACTTGGTCCCCTTGTTCCACAGGTACCTTCAGACAGGAATCCATCGTTGTTGCACTGCTGATTTGTGTTTTCCTTGCATTCTCCCTCTAACACGACTATTTTGTCCTTAGGGGAACTTTGGTGCACTTTGCACTCACTTTTCAGGGTCTTGGGGAGGGTTATTTTTCTAACTCTCACTATTTTCTAATAGTCCCAGCGACCCTCTACAAGGTCACATAGGTTTGGGGTCCATTCGTGGTTCACATTCCACTTTTGGAGTATATGGTTTGTGTTGCCCCTATCCCTATGTTTCCCCATTGCATCCTATTGTAACTATACATTGTTTGCACTGTTTTCTAAGACTATACTGCATATTTTTGCTATTGTGTATATATATTTTGTGTATATTTCCTATCCTCTCACTGAGGGTACACTCTAAGATACTTTGGCATATTGTCATAAAAATAAAGTACCTTTATTTTTAGTATAACTGTGTATTGTGTTTTCTTATGATATTGTGCATATGACACTAAGTGGTACTGTAGTAGCTTCACACGTCTCCTAGTTCAGCCTAAGCTGCTCTGCTAAGCTACCATTATCTATCAGCCTAAGCTGCTAGACACCCTATACACTAATAAGGGATAACTGGGCCTGGTGCAAGGTGCAAGTACCCCTTGGTACTCACTACAAGCCAGTCCAGCCTCCTACACCAGTGCCACCAGGTGACGTCAGAGACTCCTTGTGATAGGCTCCTTCAGGTGTTAGTAGCCTTTCCTCTCTCCTAGGTAGCCAAACCCTCTTTTCTGGCTATTTAGGGTCTCTGTCTCTGGGGAAACTTTAGATAACGAATGCATGAGCTCAGCCGAGTTCCTCTGCATCTCCCTCTTCACCTTCTGATAAGGAATCGACCGCTGACCGCGCTGGAAGCCTGCAAACCTGCAACATAGTAGCAAAGACGACTACTGCAACTCTGTAACGCTGATCCTGCCGCCTTCTCGACTGTTTTCCTGCTTGTGCATGCTGTGGGGGTAGTCTGCCTCCTCTCTGCACCAGAAGCTCCGAAGAAATCTCCCGTGGGTCGACGGAATCTTCCCCCTGCAACCGCAGGCACCAAAAAGCTGCAACTCCGGTCCCTTGGGTCTCCTCTCAGCACGACGAGCGAGGTCCCTCGAATCCAGCGACACCGTCCAAGTGACTCCCACAGTCCAGTGACTCTTCAGCCCAAGTTTGGTGGAGGTAAGTCCTTGCCTCACCTCGCTGGGCTGCATTGCTGGGAACCGCGACTTTGCAAGCTTCTCCGGCCCCTGTGCACTTCCGGCGGAAATTCTGTGTGCACAGCCAAGCCTGGGTCCACGGCACTCTAACCTGCATTGCACGACTTTCTAAGTTGGTCTCCGGCGACGTGGGACTCCTTTGTGCAACTTCGGCGAGCACCGTTTCACGCATCCTCGTAGTGCCTGTTTCTGGCACTTCTCCGGGTGCTACTTGCTTCAGTGAGGGCTCTTTGTCTTGCTCGACGTCCCCTCTCTCTGCAGGTCCAATTTGCGACCTCC
Source organism: Pleurodeles waltl (assembly GCF_031143425.1). Lineage (NCBI taxonomy): Eukaryota > Metazoa > Chordata > Amphibia > Caudata > Salamandridae > Pleurodeles > Pleurodeles waltl. The sequence goes on along the minus strand of NC_090445.1, from coordinate 566,572,105 downwards.
TGGTCCCTCCTGGGCCCCAGCAGCGTCCAAAAACGCCAAACGCACGATTTGCGTGTAGCAAGGCTTGTTGGCGTCCATCCGGCGGGAAAACACTTCTGCACAACTCTCCAAGGCGTGGGGGATCCATCCTCCAAAGGGGAAGTCTCTAGCCCTTGTCGTTCCTGCAGTATTCACAGTTCTTCAGCCTAGTAAGAGCTTCTATGCACCAACCGCTGGCATTTCTTGGGCATCTGCCCATCTCCGAGCTGCTTGTGACTTTTGGACTTGGTCCCCTTGTTCCACAGGTACCTTCAGACAGGAATCCATCGTTGTTGCATTGCTGATTTGTGTTTTCCTTGCATTCTCCCTCTAACACGACTATTTTGTCCTTAGGGGAACTTTAGTGCACTTTGCACTCACTTTTCAGGGTCTTGGGGAGGGTTATTTGGCTAACTCTCACTATTTTCCAATAGTCCCAGCGACCCTCTACAAGGTCACATAGGTTTGGGGTCCATTCGTGGTTCGCATTCCACTTCTGGAGTATATGGTTTGTGTTGCCCCTATCCCTATGTTTCCCCATTGCATCCTATTGTAACTATACATTGTTTGCACTGTTTTCTAAGACTATACTGCATATTTTTGCTATTGTGTATATATATCTTATGTATATTTCCTATCCTCTCACTGAGGGTACACTCTAAGATACTTTGGCATATTGTCATAAAAATAAAGTACCTTTATTTTTAGTATAACTGTGTATTGTGTTTTCTTATGATATTGTGCATATGACACTAAGTGGTACTGTAGTAGCTTCACACGTCTCCTAGTTCAGCCTGAGCTGCTTTGCTAAGCTACCATTATCTATCAGCCTAAGCTGCTAGACACCCTATACACTAATAAGGGATAACTGGGCCTGGTGCAAGGTGCAAGTACCCCTTGGTACTCACTACAAGCCAGTCCAGCCTCCTACATTGGTGGCAGCGGTGGGATAAGTGCTTTGAGACTACTTACCACTCTTGTCATTGTACTTTTCATAAGAGAAAAATATACAAAACAAGGTCAGAGTATATACACATAGCCAAAAAGTTTTGCATTTCCTCTTTTCACTCTTTTCTAAGTGCTGAAAAGTACTTCTAAACTTTCAAAAAGTTCTTAAAAGTTTAAAAAGTTTTTTCTGTCTTTCCAAAAAGTTCTGAAAACTTTTTTCTTTTTTTCTATCACTTTAACTCTCTCTAAAAAATGTCTGGCACAGGAAAAAATGTTGAACTGTCCAAACTTGCATATGATCACCTTAGCTGGAAAGGAGCAAGGAGTCTCTGCATAGAGAGAGGTTTGAGTGTAGGGAAGAATCCTTCCTTAGAACTGTTAATTAATATGCTTAGAGTACAGGATAAGGCCATAAGTGCCCAATCTGTAGAAAAAGTAGGTAATGGTTCTCAATCTGATCCAGGGACTCCCCCAGGAAAAGGTTCAGGAAAGAAACTTCTCAGCCTGCCCATTACTAGACAGTCTAGCATAGTTGGTACAGAGGTTGAATCACATCATACTGATGATGTGCTCTCACATTATACTGGTAGCCAAGCTGTTAGGGTGCCCTCTGTAAGGGACAGGTCTCCTTCTGTTCATTCCCATCATACCTCTGTATCTAGAAATGTCCCTCCCACCCACCCTGATGACAGATTGTTGGAAAGGGAGCTCAATAGATTGAGAGTGGAGCAAACCAGACTGAAGCTCAAGAAGCAACAGCTGGATTTGGATAGACAGTCTTTAGAAATAGAGAGGGAAAGACAGAAGATGGGTTTAGATACCCATGGTGGCAGCAGCAGTATTCCCCATAGTCATCCTGCAAAAGAGCATGATTCCAGGAATCTGCATAAGATAGTTCCCCCTTATAAGGAGGGGGATGACATTAACAAGTGGTTTGCTGCACTTGAGAGGGCCTGTGCTGTACAGGATGTCCCTCAAAAGCAGTGGGCTGCTATCCTATGGCTATCATTTAGTGGAAAAGGTAGGGATAGGCTCCTTACAGTGAAAGAAAATGATGCCAATAATTTTACAGTTCTTAAGAATGCACTCCTGGATGGTTATGGCTTAACCACTGAACAGTACAGGATAAAGTTCAGAGAGACCAAAAAGGAGTCTTCACAAGACTGGGTTGATTTCATTGACCATTCAGTGAAGGCCTTGGAGGGGTGGTTACATGGCAGTAAAGTTACTGATTATGAAAGCCTGTATAACACAATCCTGAGAGAGCATATACTTAATAATTGTGTGTCTGATTTGTTGCACCAGTACCTGGTAGACTCTGATCTGACCTCTCCCCAAGAATTGGGAAAGAAGGCAGACAAATGGGTCAGAACAAGGGTGAACAGAAAAGTTCATACAGGGGGTGACAAAGATGGCAATAAGAAGAAAGATGGTGAAAAATCTCAAGATAAGCATGGGGATGAGGGTAAAACCAAAGATCCCACTTCAAATCTTAAACACTCTTCAGAGGGTGGGGATAAAACAAATTCTTCCTCTTCTTCCCAACCTGCACATATTAAAAAGCCTTGGTGCTTTGTGTGTAAAAACAGAGGCCATAGGCCAGGGGATAAGTCCTGTCCAGGTAAACCCCCTGAGCCTACCACCACTAATACATCAAGCTCTAGTGCCCCTAGCAGTAGTGGTACTAGTGGTGGGACTGCTGGCAACAGTCAAGCAAAGGGTGTAGTTGGGTTCACTTATGGGTCCATAGTGGAAACTGATGTCATCAGTCCCAAGACAGTTTCTGTCACACCTAGTGGCACTGGCCTTGCCACACTGGCTGCTTGTCCCCTTACAATGGATAAGTACAGGCAGACAGTTTCAATAAATGGTGTTGAGGCCTTGGCCTACAGGGACACAGGTGCCAGTTTCACTTTGGTGACTGAAAACCTAGTGCCTCCTGAACAACACATCAATGGACAACAATATAAGATTATTGATGTCCATAACTCCACTAAGTTTCTTCCCTTAGCTATAATTCAGTTTAGTTGGGGTGGAGTTACTGGCCCTAAGCAGGTGGTGGTATCACCTAGCTTACCTGTAGACTGTCTCTTAGGTAATGACCTAGAGGCCTCAGGTTGGGCTGATGTAGAGTTTTATGCCCATGCAGCCATGCTGGGCATCCCTGAGGAATTGTTCCCTCTCCTTTCAAGTGAAATGAAAAAGCAAAGGAGAGAAGGCCTGAAAACTCAGGATCCCTCTCCATCAACAGGTAAAAAGGGTATCACAGTATCCCCTAACCACCCTACCATTCAGGATACTATTCCTGTGGTGGGAGAATCCTCTCCTGGGGTGGCACCTGTTCCAAGGGAATCATCAGCTGGCAAAGCTGGAATCCCTGAGGTGGAAGTACCTCTCTGTGGGATAACTAATATTGGTGAGAAAAAGAGCACCATTTTAGTTAACATGGAGCATCCCTCCAACCCTCCCAGAGAAACTTTAGTGCAGAAACTCTGCACTGCCTCACAACACTTAGGACAGCATCCCTGCCCTAGTGTGGAGCTGATAGGACAGCATCCCTGCCCTGCTCCAACCCAAGAGAAACAGCATCCCTGTTCTCTCTTCCAGCCATATGGACAAAGTTTTTGCCCAGCTATGGCTTTTCTGAGACAGCATCCCTGTCTGCCATTTCCATCACTACAAATAGGTTCAGTGGACAATTCCCACTGCTCTAAACTAAAACTTACTGATAGAAACTCTGAAAATACATCTTCACATTGTTGCTTAGCTAAAAAACTTCAAACAGGGTGGTTTACATCCCCACAGGGAAGTAACCATATAGTGGATGATAAAGGGAGTAACCAGTCTATTGCAGAGCTACTCTCTACTTATCACCACTTAGACAATAAAGTCTCAACTGGCCAAGGTTAGCCTTATTGTCCTTCGTTTGGGGGGGGGTTGTGTGAGAAGGTAGCCTCTTTCTAGCCTTGTTACCCCCACTTTTGGCCTGTTTGTGAGTGTATGTCAGGATGTTTGTCACTGTTTTCACTGTCTCACTGGGATCCTGATGGCTAGGCCTCAGTGCTCATAGTGAAAACACTATGTTTTCAGTATGGTTGTTATGTGTCACTGGGATCCTGCTAGTCAGGACCCCAGTGCTCATAGGTTTGTGGCCTATATGTATGTGTCACTGGGACCCTGTCACACAGGGCCCCAGTGCTCATAGGTGTGCATGTATATGTTCCCTGTGTGGTGCCTAACTGTCTCACTGAGGCTCTGCTAACCAGAACCTCAGTGGTTATGCTCTCTCATTACTTTCAAATTGTCACTAACAGGCTAGTGACCATTTTTACCAATTTACATTGGCTTACTGGAACACCCTTATAATTCCCTAGTATATGGTACTGAGGTACCCAGGGTATTGGGGTTCCAGGAGATCCCTATGGGCTGCAGCATTTCTTTTGCCACCCATAGGGAGCTCTGACAATTCTTACACAGGCCTGCCACTGCAGCCTGAGTGAAATAACGTCCACGTTATTTCACAGCCATTTTACACTGCACTTAAGTAACTTATAAGTCACCTATATGTCTAACCTTTACCTGGTAAAGGTTAGGTGCAAAGTTACTTAGTATGAGGGCACCCTGGCACTAGCCAAGGTGCCCCCACATTGTTCAGAGCCAATTCACTGAACTTTGTGAGTGCGGGGACACCATTACACGCGTGCACTACATATAGGTCACTACCTATATGTAGCTTCACCATGGTAACTCCGAATATGGCCATGTAACATGTCTATGATCATGGAATTGCCCCCTCTATGCCATCCTGGCATTGTTGGTACAATTCCATGATCCCAGTGGTCTGTAGCACAGACCCTGGTACTGCCAGACTGCCCTTCCTGGGGTTTCTCTGCAGCTGCTGCTGCTGCCAACCCCTCAGACAGGCAGCTGCCCTCCTGGGGTCCAGCCAGGCCTGGCCCAGGATGGCAGAACAAAGAACTTCCTCTGAGAGAGGGTGTGACACCCTCTCCCTTTGGAAAATGGTGTGAAGGCAGGGGAGGAGTAGCCTCCCCCAGCCTCTGGAAATGCTTTGTTGGGCACAGATGTGCCCAATTCTGCATAAGCCAGTCTACACCGGTTCAGGGACCCCTTAGCCCCTGCTCTGGCGCGAAACTGGACAAAGGAAAGGGGAGTGACCACTCCCCTGACCTGCACCTCCCCTGGGAGGTGTCCAGAGCTCCTCCAGTGTGCTCCAGACCTCTGCCATCTTGGAAACAGAGGTGCTGCTGGCACACTGGACTGCTCTGAGTGGCCAGTGCCACCAGGTGACGTCAGAGACTCCTTGTGATAGGCTCCTTCAGGTGTTAGTAGCCTTTCCTCTCTCCTAGGTAGCCAAACCCTCTTTTCTGGCTATTTAGGGTCTCTGTCTCTGGGGAAACATTAGATAACGAATGCATGAGCTCAGCCGAGTTCCTCTGCATCTCCCTCTTCACCTTCTGATAAGGAATCGACCGCTGACCGCGCTGGAAGCCTGCAAACCTGCAACATAGTAGCAAAGACGACTACTGCAACTCTGTAACGCTGATCCTGCCGCCTTCTCGACTGTTTTCCTGCTTGTGCATGCTGTGGGGGTAGTCTGCCTCCTCTCTGCACCAGAAGCTCCGAAGAAATCTCCCGTGGGTCGACGGAATCTTCCCCCTGCAACCGCAGGCACCAAAAAGCTGCAACTCCGGTCCCTTGGGTCTCCTCTCAGCACGACGAGCGAGGTCCCTCGAATCCAGCGACACCGTCCAAGTGACTCCCACAGTCCAGTGACTCTTCAGCCCAAGTTTGGTGGAGGTAAGTCCTTGCCTCACCTCGCTGGGCTGCATTGCTAGGAACCGCGACTTTGCAAGCTTCTCCGGCCCCTGTGCACTTCCGGCGGAAATCCTGTGTGCACAGCCAAGCCTGGGTCCACGGCACTCTAACCTGCATTGCACGACTTTCTAAGTTGGTCTCCGGCGACGTGGGACTCCTTTGTGCAACTTCGGCGAGCACCGTTTCACGCATCCTCGTAGTGCCTGTTTCTGGCACTTCTCCGGGTGCTACTTGCTTCAGTGAGGGCTCTTTGTCTTGCTCGACGTCCCCTCTCTCTGCAGGTCCAATTTGCGACCTCCTGGTCCCTCCTGGGCCCCAGCAGCGTCCAAAAACGCCAAACGCACGATTTGCGTGTAGCAAGGCTTGTTGGCGTCCATCCGGCGGGAAAACACTTCTGCACGACTCTCCAAGGCGTGGGGGATCCATCCTCCAAAGGGGAAGTCTCTAGCCCTTGTCGTTCCTGCAGTATTCACAGTTCTTCAGCCTAGTAAGAGCTTCTTTGCACCAACCGCTGGCATTTCTTGGGCATCTGCCCATCTCCGAGCTGCTTGTGACTTTTGGACTTGGTCCCCTTGTTCCACAGGTACCTTCAGACAGGAATCCATCGTTGTTGCATTGCTGATTTGTGTTTTCCTTGCATTCTCCCTCTAACACGACTATTTTGTCCTTAGGGGAACTTTAGTGCACTTTGCACTCACTTTTCAGGGTCTTGGGGAGGGTTATTTGGCTAACTCTCACTATTTTCCAATAGTCCCAGCGACCCTCTACAAGGTCACATAGGTTTGGGGTCCATTCGTGGTTCGCATTCCACTTCTGGAGTATATGGTTTGTGTTGCCCCTATCCCTATGTTTCCCCATTGCATCCTATTGTAACTATACATTGTTTGCACTGTTTTCTAAGACTATACTGCATATTTTTGCTATTGTGTATATATATCTTGTGTATATTTCCTATCCTCTCACTGAGGGTACACTCTAAGATACTTTGGCATATTGTCATAAAAATAAAGTACCTTTATTTTTAGTATAACTGTGTATTGTGTTTTCTTATGATATTGTGCATATGACACTAAGTGGTACTGTAGTAGCTTCACACGTCTCCTAGTTCAGCCTGAGCTGCTTTGCTAAGCTACCATTATCTATCAGCCTAAGCTGCTAGACACCCTATACACTAATAAGGGATAACTGGGCCTGGTGCAAGGTGCAAGTACCCCTTGGTACTCACTACAAGCCAGTCCAGCCTCCTACAGACAGTGATCCTCTACCTGATCTCTTCTCTTCCACAGAACAAGATGCTCTGGTGGAAGGTGTAGTTTTGGCTGATTGTCTTACTGCTGAGCAGAAAGACCATTGCATAAATCTCCTAGATCAATTCTCTGAACTCTTCTCTACTGTGCCAGGTACCACTTCTTGGTGTGAGCATACTATAGATACTGGAGACAGTTTACCTGTCAAAAGTAAGATCTATAGGCAGCCTGACCATGTCAGGGACTGCATAAAGCAAGAAGTCCAGAAAATGTTAGAACTAGGAGTGGTTGAGCACTCTGAAAGTCCATGGGCTTCTCCTGTGGTACTTATACCAAAACCCCATTCCAAAGATGGAAAGAAGGAAATGCGGTTTTCTGTAGACTATAGAGGTCTCAACTTGGTAACCAAAACTGATGCTCACCCTATACCCAGGGCAGATGAGCTCATAGATACACTGGCATCTGCCAAGTATCTAAGCACTTTTGATTTGACTGCAGGGTATTGGCAGATCAAATTATCAGAAGATGCTAAACCTAAGACAGCATTTTCAACCATTGGAGGACATTACCAGTTCACTGTAATGCCTTTTGGATTGAAAAATGCACCTGCCACTTTTCAGAGGTTGGTGAACACAGTCCTGCAAGGGCTGGAAGCTTTCAGTGCAGCATATTTCGACGATATAGCTGTCTTTAGCTCCAGCTGGGATGATCACCTGGTCCACCTAAGGAAAGTTTTGGAGGCCCTGCAAAAGGCAGGCCTCACTATCAAGGCTTCAAAGTGCCAGATAGGGCAGGGTAAGGTGGTTTATCTGGGACACCTTGTTGGTGGGGAACAGATTGCACCACTACAGGGGAAAATCCAAACAATTATTGATTGGGTTCCCCCTACCACTCAGACTCAGGTGAGAGCCTTCCTAGGCCTCACTGGGTATTACAGGAGGTTCATTAAGAACTATGGCTCCATTGCAGCCCCTCTTAATGACCTCACATCCAAGAAAATGCCTAAAAAGGTATTATGGACAGCAAACTGTCAGAAAGCTTTTGAGGAGCTGAAGCAGGCCATGTGCTCTGCACCTGTCCTGAAAAGCCCTTGTTACTCTAAAAAATTCTATGTCCAAACTGATGCATCTGAATTAGGAGTAGGGGCAGTCCTATCACAACTTAATTCTGAGGGCCAGGATCAACCTGTTGCTTTTATTAGTAGGAGGTTGACCCCTAGAGAAAAGCGTTAGTCTGCCATAGAGAGGGAGGCCTTTGCTGTGGTCTGGGCTCTGAAGAAGTTGAGGCCATACATGTTTGGCACTCACTTCATTGTTCAGAAAGACCACAAACCTCTACTTTGGCTAAAACAAATGAAAGGTGAAAATCCTAAATTATTGAGGTGGTCCATATCCCTACAGGGAATGGACTATACAGTGGAACATAGACCTGGGAGTAGCCACTCCAATGCAGATGGACTCTCCAGATATTTCCACTTAGACAATGAAGACTCATCAGGTCATGGCTAGTCTTATTGTCCTTCGTTTGGGGGGGGGGTTGTGTAGGAAAGTACCATCTTGCCTGGCATGTTACCCCCACTTTTCACTGTATATATGATGTTTTAGTTGTATGTGTCACTGGGACCTTGTTCACCAGGGCCCCAGTGCTCATAAGTGTGCCTGAATGTGTTACCTGTGTTATGACTAACTGTCTCACTGAGGCTCTGTTAATCAGAACCTCAGTGGTTATGCTCTCTCATTTCTTTCAAATTGTCACTAACAGGCTAGTGACCAATTTCACCAATTTACATTGGCTTATCGGAACACCCTTATAATTCCCTAGTATATGGTACTGAGGTACCCAGGGTATTGGGGTTCCAGGAGATCCCTATGGGCTGCAGCATTTCTTTTACCACCCATAGGGAGCTCTGACAATTCTTACACAGGCCTGCCACTGCAGCCTGAGTGAAATAACGTCCACGTTATTTCACAGCCATTTTACACTGCACTTAAGTAACTTATAAGTCACCTATATGTCTAACCTTTACCTAGTAAAGGTTGGGTGCTAAGTTACTTAGTGTGAGGGCACCCTGGCACTAGCCAAGGTGCCCCCACATTTTTCAGGGCCAATTCCCCGGACATTGTGAGTGCAGGGACACCATTACACGCGTGCACTACATATAGGTCACTACCTATATGTAGCTTCACAATGGTAACTCCGAATATGGCCATGTAATATGTCTATGATCATGGAATTGCCCCCTCTATGCCATCCTGGCATAGTTGGCACAATCCTATGATCCCAGTGGTCTGTAGCACAGACCCTGGTACTGCCAAACTGCCTTTCCCGGGGTTTCACTGCAGTTGCTGCCAACCCCTCAGACAGGCATCTGCCCTCCTGGGATCCAGCCAGGCCTGGCCCAGGATGGCAGATCAAAGGACTTCCTCTGAGAGAGGGTGTTACACCCTCTCCCTTTGGAAAATGGTGTGAAGGCAGGGTAGGAGTAGCCTCCCCCAGCCTCTGGAAATGCTTTCAGGGGCACACATGGTGCCCATTTCTGCATAAGCCAGTCTACACCGGTTCAGGGACCCCTTAGCCCTGCTCTGGCGCGAAACTGGACAAAGGGAAGGGGAGTGACCACTCCCCTGACCTGTACCTCCCCTGGGAGGTGCCCAGAGCTCCTCCAGTGTGCTCCAGACCTCTGCCATCTTGGAAACAGAGGTGCTGCTGGCACACTGGACTGCTCTGAGTGGCCAGTGCCATCAGGTGACGTCAGAGACTCCTTCTGATTGGCTTCTTCAGGTATTGCTAGCCTATCCTCTCTCCTAGGTAGCCAAACCCTCTTTTCTGGCTATTTAGGGTCTCTGTCTCTTGGGATTCCTTAGATAACGAATGCAAGATCTCATCCGAGTTCCTCTGCATCTCTCTCTTCACCTTCTGCCAGGGAATTGACTGCTGACCGCGCTGGAAGCCTGCAAACCTGCAACATAGTAGCAAAGACGACTACTGCAACTCTGTAACGCTGATCCTGCCCAGCTTGTGACTTTTGGACTTGGTCCCCTTGTTCCACAGGTACCCTAGATTGGAAATCCATCGTTGTTGCATTGTTGGTTTGTGTCTTTCCTGCATTGTTCCTCTATCACGACCTCTATGTCCTTGGGGGAACTTTAGTGCACTTTGCACTCACTTTTCAGGGTCTTGGGAGGGTTATTTTGCTAACTCTCACTATTTTCTAATAGTCCCAGCGACCCTCTACAAGGTCACATAGGTTTGGGGTCCATTCGTGGATCGCATTCCACTTTTGGAGTATATGGTTTGTGTTGCCCCTATCCCTATGTGTCCCCATTGCATCCTATTGTAACTATACATTGTTTGCACTGTTTTCTAAGACTATACTGCATATTTTTGGTATTGTGTACATACAACTTGTGTATATTTGCTATCCTCACTCTGAGGGTACACTTTGAGATACTTTGGCATATTGTCATAAAAATAAAGTACCTTTATTTTTAGTATAACTGTGTATCGTGTTTTCTTATGATATTGTGCAAGTGACACTTGTGGTACTGTAGTAGCTTCACACGTTTCCTAGTTCAGCCTAAGCTGCTCTGCTAAGCTACCATTATCTATCAGCCTATGCTGCTAGACACCCTATACACTAATAAGGGATAACTGGGCCTGGTGCAAGGTGCAAGTACCCCTTGGTACTCACTACAAGCCAGTCCAGCCTCCTACAGTTACACCCTCTCCCTTTGGAAAATGGTGTGAAGGCAGGGGAGGAGTAGCCTCCCCCAGCCTCTGGAAATGCTTTCATGGGCACACATGGTGCCCATTTCTGCATAAGCCAGTCTACACCGGTTCAGGGACCCCTTAGCCCTGCTCTGGCGCGAAACTGGACAAAGGAAAGGGGAGTGACCACTCCCCTGACCTGCACCTCCCCTGGGAGGTGTCCAGAGCTCCTCCAGTGTGCTCCAGACCTCTGCCATCTTGGAAACAGAGGTGCTGCTGGCACACTGGACTGCTCTGAGTGGCCAGTGCCACCAGGTGACGTCAGAGACTCCTTCTGATAGGCTCCTTCAGGTGTTGCTAGCCTATCCTCTCTCCTAGGTAGCCAAACCCTCTTTTTTGGCTATTTAGGGTCTCTGTCTCTGGGGATTCTTTAGATAACGAATGCAAGAGCTCATCAGAGTTCCTCTGCATCTCTCTCTTCACCTTCTGCCAAGGAATCGACTGCTGACCGCGCTGGAAGCCTGCAAAACTGCAACACAGTAGCAAAGACGACTACTGCAACTCTGTAACGCTGATCCTGCTGCCTTCTCGACTGTTTTCCTGGTGGTGTATGCTGTGGGGGTAGTCTGCCTCCTCTCTGCACTAGAAGCTCCGAAGAAATCTCCCATGGGTTGTAGGAGGCTGGACTGGCTTGTAGTGAGTACCAAGGGGTACTTGCACCTTGCACCAGGCCCAGTTATCCCTTATTAGTGTATAGGGTGTCTAGCAGCTTAGGCTGATAGATAATGGTAGCTTAGCAGAGCAGCTTAGGCTGAACTAGGAGACGTATGAAGCTACTACAGTACCACTTAGTGTCATATGCACAATATCATAAGAAAACACAGTACACAGTTATACTAAAAATAAAGGTACTTTATTTTTATGACAATATGCCAAAGTATCTTAGAGTGTACCCTCAGTGAGAGGATAGGAAATATACACAAGATATATATACACAATAGCAAAAATATGCAGTATAGTCTTAGAAAACAGTGCAAACAATGTATAGTTACAATAGGATGCAATGGGGAAACATAGGGATAGGGGCAACACAAACCATATACTCCAGAAGTGGAATGCGAACCACGAATGGACCCCAAACCTATGTGACCTTGTAGAGGGTCGCTGGGACTATTAGAAAATAGTGAGAGTTAGCAAAATAACCCTCCCCAAGACCCTGAAAAGTGAGTGCAAAGTGCACTGAAGTTCCCCTTAGGACAAAATAGTCATGTTAGAGGAATAATGCAGGAAAGACACAAACCAGCAATGCAACAACTGTGGATTTCCAATCTAGGGTACCTGTGGAACAAGGGGACCAAGTCCAAAAGTAACAAGCAAGTCGGAGATGGGCAGATGCCCAGGAAATGCCAGCTGCGGGTGCAAAGAAGCTTCGACTGGACAGAAGAAGCTGAGGTTTCTGCAGGAACGAAAAGGGCTAGAGACTATCCCTTTGGTGGACGGATCCCTCTCGCCTTGGAGAGTCGTGCAGAAGTGTTTTCCCGCCGGAACGACGCCAACAAGCCTTGCTACACGCAAATCGTGTGTTTGGCGTTTTTGGATGCTGCTGGGACCCAGGAGGGACCAGGAGGTCGCAAATTGGAACTGCAGAGAGAGGGGACGTCGAGCAAGACAAAGAGCCCTCACTGAAGCAGGTAGCACCCGGAGAAGTGCCAGAAACAGGCACTACGAGGATGCGTGAAACGGTGCTCGCCGAAGTTGCACAAAGGAGTCCCACGTCGCCGGAGACCAACTTAGAAAGTCGTGCAATGCAGGTTAGAGTGCCGTGGACCCAGGCTTGGCTGTGCACAAAGGATTTCCGCCGGAAGTGCACAGGGGCCGGAGTAGCTGCAAAGTCGCGGTTCCCAGCAATGCAGCCCAGCGAGGTGAGGCAAGAACTTACCTCCACCAAACTTGGGCTGAAGAGTCACTGGACTGTGGGGGTCACTTGGACAGAGTCGCTGGATTCGAGGGACCTCGCTCGTCGTGCTGAGAGGAGACCCAAGGGACCGGTAATGCAGCTTTTTGGTGCCTAGGGTTGCAGGGGGAAGATTCCGTCGACCCACGGGAGATTTCTTCAGAGCTTCTGGTGCAGAGAGGAGGCAGGCTACCCCCACAGCATGCACAAGCAGGAAAACAGTCGAGAAGGCGGCAGGATCAGCGTTACAGAGTTGCAGTAGTCGTCTTTGCTACTATGTTGCAGGTTTGCAGGCTTCCAGCGCGGTCAGCAGTCGTTTCCTTATCAGAAGGTGAAGAGAGAGATGCAGAGGAACTCGGATGAGCTCTTGCATTCGTTATCTAAAGTTTCCCCAGAGACAGAGACCCTAAATAGCCAGAAAAGAGGGTTTGGCTACCTAGGAGAGAGGAAAGGCTACTAACACCTGTAGGAGCCTATCACAAGGAGTCTCTGACGTCACCTGGTGGCACTGGCCACTCAGAGCAGTCCAGTGTGCCAGCAGCACCTCTGTTTCCAAGATGGCAGAGGTCTGGAGCACACTGGAGGAGCTCTGGACACCTCCCAGGGGAGGTGCAGGTCAGGGGAGTGGTCACTCCCCTTTCCTTTGTCCAGTTTCGCGCCAGAGCAGGGGCTAAGGGGTCCCTGAACCGGTGTAGACTGGCTTATGCAGAATTGGGCACCTCTGTGCCCAACAAAGCATTTCCAGAGGCTGGGGGAGGCTACTCCTCCCCTGCCTTCACACCATTTTCCAAAGGGAGAGGGTGTCACACCCTCTCTCAGAGGAAGTTCTTTGTTCTGCCATCCTGGGCCAGGCCTGGCTGGACCCCAGGAGGGCAGCTGCCTGTCTGAGGGGTTGGCAGCAGCAGCAGCTGCAGTGAAACCCCAGGAAGGGCAGTTTGGCAGTACCAGGGTCTGTGCTACAGACCACTGGGATCATGGGATTGTGCCAACTATGCCAGGATGGTATAGAGGGGGCAATTCCATGATCATAGACATGTTACATGGCCATATTCGGAGTTACCATGGTGAAGCTACATATAGGTAGTGACCTATATGTAGTGCACGCGTGTAATGGTGTCCCCGCACTCACAAAGTTCAGGGAATTGGCTCTGAACAATGTGGGGGCACCTTGGCTAGTGCCAGGGTGCCCTCACACTAAGTAACTTTGCACCTAACCTTTACCAGGTAAAGGTTAGACATATAGGTGACTTATAAGTTACTTAAGTGAAGTGTAAAATGGCTGTGAAATAACGTGGACGTTATTTCACTCAGGCTGCAGTGGCAGGCCTGTGTAAGAATTGTCAGAGCTCCCTATGGGTGGCAAAAGAAATGCTGCAGCCCATAGGGATCTCCTGGAACCCCAATACCCTGGGTACCTCAGTACCATATACTAAGGAATTATAAGGGTGTTCCAGTAAGCCAATGTAAATTGGTAAAATTGGTCACTAGCCTGTTAGTGACAATTTGAAAGTAATGAGAGAGCATAACCACTGAGGTTCTGGTTAGCAGAGCCTCAGTGAGACAGTTAGGCACCACACAGGGAACATATACATGCACACCTATGAGCACTGGGGCCCTGTGTGACAGGGTCCCAGTGACACATACATATAGGCCACAAACCTATGAGCACTGGGGTCCTGACCAGCAGGATCCCAGTGACACATAACAAACATACTGAAAACATAGTGTTTTCACTATGAGCACTGAGGCCTGGCTATCAGGATCTCAGTGAGACAGTGAAAACAGTGACAAACACCCTGACATACACTCACAAACAGGCCAAAAGTGGGGGTAACAAGGCTAGAAAGAGGCTACCTTCTCACATGGGTCGACGGACTCTTCCCCCTGCTACCGCAGGCACCAAAGAACTGCATCACCGGTCCCCTGGGTCTCCTCTCAGCATGACGAGCGAGGTCCCTTGAATCCAGCAACTGTGTCCAAGTAACTCCCACAGTCCAGTGACTCCTCAGTCCAAGTTTGGTGGAGGTAAGTCCTTGCCTCCCCACGCCAGACTGCATTGCTGGGAACCGCGACTTTTGCAGCTACTCCGGCCTCTGTGCACTTCTGGCGGAAATCCTTTGTGCACAGCCAAGCCTGGGTCCACGGCACTCTAACCTGCATTGCACGACTTTCTAAGTTGGTCTCCGGCGACGTGGGACTCCTTTGTGTAACTTCGAGTGAGCACCGTTTCACTCTTCTTCGTAGTGCCTGTTCAGGCACTTCTGCAGGTGCTGCCTGCTTCTGAGAGGGCTCCTTGTCTTGCTCGACGCTCCCTCTGTCCCTAGACGCAATTGGCGACATCCTGGTCCCTCCTGGGCCACAGCAGCATCCAAAAACGCTAACTGCACGACTTGCAGCTAGCAAGGCTTGTTGGCGGTCTTTCGGCGGGAAAACACTTCTGCACGACTCTCCACGGCGTGTGGGATCCATCCTCCAAAGGGGAAGTTTCTAGCCCTTGTCGTTCCTGCAGAATCCTCAGCTTCTACTGTCCAGTAGCAGCTTCTTTGCACCCACAGCTGGCATTTCCTGGGCATCTGCCCATCTCCCACTTGCTTGTGACTTTTGGACTTGGTCCCCTTGTTCCACAGGTACCCTTGACTGGAAATCCATCGTTGTTGCATTGCTGGTTTGTGTCTTTCCTGCAGAATTCCCCTATCACGACTTCTATGTCCTTTGGGGAACTTTAGTGCACTTTGCACTCACTTTTCAGGGTCTTGGGGTGGGCTATTTTTCTAACCCTTACTATTTTCTAATAGTCCCAGCGACCCTCTACAAGGTCACATAGGTTTGGGGTCCATTCGTGGTTCGCATTCCACGTTTGGAGTATATGGTTTGTGTTGCCCCTATCCCTATGTGTCCCCATTGCATCCTATTGTAACTATACATTGTTTGCACTGTTTTCTAAGACTATACTGCATATTTTGGTATTGTGTACATATATCTTGTGTATATTTGCTATCCTCATACTGAGGGTACACTCTGAGATACTCTGGCATATTGTCATAAAAATAAAGTACCTTTATTTTTAGTATATCTGTGTATTGTGTTTTCTTATGATATTGTGCAAGTGACACTAGTGGTACTGTAGGAGCTTCACTCGTCTCCTAGTTCAGCCTAAGCGGCTCTGCTAAGCTACCATGATCTATCAGCCTATGCTGCTAGACACCCTATACACTAATAAGGGATAACTGGGCCTGGTGCAAGGTGTAAGTACCCCTTGGTACTCACAACAAACCAGTCCAGCCTCCTACAATTTGCCCCAAATGTCCAGCAAGGGGAATGTCGTGAGCAAGAGTTAGGAGGAACTTTCTGTACTCCTGAGGAATCACCAATCTCCTGGCAGCTCCAGGTTTTGGATCCTTTGCTTCAGTGTACAAGAGGTTGTTCTCCCAGTAAACTCTGTGAGAGTCACTGACATCCCCATTTGCTTGTTTGACAGCTTGCTGTCTTAGACCCTCTAGTGTGGGACAGGTTTGCTGTGCCACACTCAGCTCCTCCCTGGCAGGCCCCCCTTCACCCAAAAGCTCAGCAGTGTCTGCTTCCAGCTCCTCTGGTGTAGGTTCTGCACAGGGTGGAAATTCTTCTTCCTCAGAAGTAGAATCCACTGTAGAGGGAGGGATAGTAGGTAGTGCTTTACTTCTACTAGCCCTAGCTTTAGGGAGCACTTGGTTCATTGTTCCAGGATCCAAGTCACCCTGTCCTTTTTGCTTTTTGGCCTGAGCCCTGGTTAACGCAAAAATATGCCCTGGAATGCCCAGCATTGCTGCATGAGCCTCCAACTCCACTTCTGCCCAAGCTGATGTCTCTAAATCATTCCCTAATAGACAGTCTACAGGTAAATCTGAGGCAACCACAACTTTCTTTGGGCCAGTAACCCCCCCCAGTTGAGATTTACAACAGCCATGGGGTGGCTAAGGGTGTTGTTGTGAGCATCGGTTACTTGGTACTGGTGACCAAGTAGGTGTTGTTCAGGGTGGACCAGTTTCTCTATCACCATTGTGACACTGGCACCTGTGTCCCTGTAGGCCTGAACCTCAACACCATTTATTAGGGGTAGTTGCTTGTACTTATCCATGTTAAGGGGACAAGCAACCAAGGTGGCTAAATCAATAGCCCCCTCAGAGACTAACACAGCCTCTGTGGTCTCCCTAATTAGACCAACCCCAACTAAGTTACCAATAGTGAGCCCAGCTACTCCCTCAGATTGGCTATTAGTAGGTTTGCTCCCACCACCACTGCTATTAGTAGGGACACTAGGTGTAGCAGTAGGGGTTGTAGTGGTAGGAGGCTTGGTGCTTTTCTTTGGACAACTGGGATCTGTTGTCCAATGGCCTTTTATTTTACATAAATAGCACCATGGTTTCTTTTCTTTGTTTTGATTGGAAGAGGATTTGGGCCCACCACCCCCACCAGAGGGTTTTTGTGGGCCTAATGAAGACTCATTTTTAGATTTGTCCCCACCCTTGTCAGAAGACTTACCATCCTTCTTCTTATTGCCATCTTTGTCACCTCCTGTATGAACTTTTCTGTTCACTCTTGTTCTGACCCATTTGTCTGCCTTCTTTCCCAATTCTTGGGGAGAGGTCAGATCAGAGTCCACCAAGTACTGGTGCAACAAATCAGACACACAATTATTAAGAATATGCTCTCTCAGGATCAAGTTCTACAGTCTTTCATAATCAGTAACTTTACTGCCATATAACCACCCCTCCAAGGCCTTCACTGAATGGTCAACAAAATCAACCCAGTCTTGTGAAGCCTCCTTTTTGGTCTCTCTGAACTTCATCCTGTACTGTTCAGTGGTTAAGCCATAACCATCCAGGAGTGCATTCTTAAGAACTGTAAAATTATTGCCATCACTTTCTTTCACAGTAAGGAGCCTATCCCTACCCTTTCCACTAAATGATAGCCATAGGATAGCAGCCCGCTGCCTTTGAGGGACATCCTGTACAACACAGGCCCTCTCAAGTGCAGCAAACCACTTGTTAATGTCATCCCCCTCCTTATAAGGGGGAACTATCTTGTGCAGATTCCTGGAATCATGCTCTTTTGCAGGATGACTATGGGGAATACTGCTGCTGCCACCATGGGTTTCTAAACCCAATTTCTGTCTTTCTCTCTCCACTTCTAAGCACTGTCTATCCAAATCCAGCTGTTGCTTCTTGAGCTTCAGTCTGGTTTGTTCCACTCTCAATCTATTGAGCTCCCTTTCTAACAATCTGTCATCAGGGTGGGTGGGAGGGACATGCCTTGAAACAGAGGTATGGTGAGAATGAACAGAAGGAGACCCATCCCTTACTGAAGGCATCCTAACAGCTTGGTTAACAGAAACATCACTTCTACTGTGGTGAGAAGGAATACTCTTGCTATGATGTGAAACAACACTATCAGTATGGTGTGACTCTACATCAGTACCAACTATGCTAGGCTGTCTAGTAATGGGCAGGCTAGGAAGTTTCTTTCCTGAATCTTTTTCTAGGGGAGTCCCTGGATCAGATTGGGAACCATTAGCTACTTTTTCAACAGAAGGGGCAC